>NW_020173691.1:1871736-1888924 GCF_003031525.2 Neophocaena asiaeorientalis asiaeorientalis
GTAGGTCTGTGTCTTTATTCCCATCCTGCCCCTAGGTTCTTCATGACCCTTTTTTTTTTTTTTTTAGATTCCATATATATGTGTTAGCATACGGTATTTGTTTTTCTTTCTGACTTCACTCTGAGTGACAGACTCTAGGCCTATCCACCTCACTACAAATAACTCAATTTTGTTTCTTTCTATGGCTGAGTAATATTCCATTATATATATATGTGCCACATCTTCTTTATCCATTCATCAGTGGATGGACACTTAGGTTGCTTCCATGTCCTGGCTATTGTAAGTAGAGCTGCAATGAACATTGTGGTACATGACTCTTTTTGCATCATGGTTTTCTCAGGGTCTATGCCCAGTAGTGAGATTGCTGGGTCCTATGGTAGTTCTATTTTTAGTTTTTTAAAGAACCTCCATACTATTCTCCATAGTGGTTGTATCAATTTACATTCCCAGCAACAGTGCAAGATGGGCCCCTTTTAGGACACTTAGGTTGCTTCCATGTCCTGGCTATTGTAAGTAGAGCTGCAATGAACATTGTGGTACATGACTCTTTTTGCATCATGGTTTTCTCAGGGTCTATGCCCAGTAGTGAGATTGCTGGGTCCTATGGTAGTTCTATTTTTAGTTTTTTAAAGAACCTCCATACTATTCTCCATAGTGGTTGTATCAATTTACATTCCCACCAACAGTGCAAGAGGGTTCCCTTTCCTCCACACCCTCTCCAGCATTTATAGTTTGTAGATTTTTTGATGATGGCCATTCTGACTGGTGTGAGGTGATATCTCATTGTAGTTCTGATTTGCATTTCTCTAATGATTAACAATGTTGAGCATTCTTTGCTATGTTTGTTGGCAATTTGTATACTTTCTTTGGAGAAATGTCTATTTAGGTCTTCTGAGCATTTTTGGATTGGGTTGTTTGTTTTTTTAATATAGAGATGCATGAGCTCCCTGTAAATTTTGGAGATTAATCCTTTGTTGCTTCGTTTGCAAATATTTTCTCCAATGCTGAGGGTTGTCTTTCATCTTGTTTATGGTTTCCTTTGTTATGCAAAAGCTTTTAAGTTTCATTAGGTCCCATTTGTTTATTTTTGTTTTTATTTCCAATTCTCCAGGAGGTAGGTCAAAAAGGATTTTGCTGTGATTTATGTCATAGAGTGTTCTGCCTATGTTATCCCCTAAGAGTTTTATAGTGTCTGGCCTTATATTTAGGTCTTTAATCCATTCTGAGTTTATTTTTGTGTATGGTGGTAGGGAGTGTTCTAATTTCATTCTTTTACATGTAGCTGTTCAGTTTTCCCAGTAACACTTATTGAAGAGGCTGTCTTTTCTCCATTGTATATTCTTGCCTCCTTTATCAAAAATAAGGTGACAGTATGTTCATGGGTTTATCTCTGGGCTTTCTATCCTGTTCCATTGATCTATATTTCTGTTTTTGTGACAGTACCATACTGTCTTGATTACTGTAGCTTTGTAGTATAGTCTGAAGTCAGTGAGCCTGATTCCTCCAGCTCCTTTTTTTCTTTCTCAAGATTGCTTTGGCTATTCAGGGTCTTTTGTGTTTCCATACAAACTGTAACTTTTTTTTATCTAGTTCTGTGAAAAATGTCAGTGGTAGTTTGATAGGGATTGCTTTGAATCTGTAGATTTGGGTAGTATAGTCATTTTCACAATGTTGATTCTTCCAATCCAAGAACATGGTATATCTCTCCATCTGTTTGTATCATCTTTAATTTCTTTCATCAGTGTCATAGTTTTCTTCATGCAGGTCTTTTGTCACCTTAGGTAGGTTTATTCCTAGGTATTTTATTCTTTTGTTGCAATGGTCAATGGGAGTGTTTCCTTAATTTCACTTTCAGATTTTTCATCACTAGTGTATAGGAATGCAAGAGATTTCTGTGCATTAATTTTGTATCCTGCTACTTTACCAAACTCATTGATAGCTCTACTAGTTTTCTGGTAGCATCTTTAGGATTCTCTATATGTAGTATCATGGCATCTGCAAAGAGTGACAGCTTTACTTCTTCTTTTCTGATTTGGATTCCATTTTTTTTTTTTTTTCTTCTCTGATTGCTGTGGCTAAAACTTCCAAAACAATGTTGAATAATAGTGGTGAGAATGGGCAACATTGTCTTGTTCCTGATCTTATTGGAAACGGTTTCAGTTTTTCACCATTGGGGACAATGTTGGCTGTAGGTTTGTCATATATGGCCTTTATTATGTTGAGGTAAGTTCCATCAATGCCTACTTCCTGGAGAGTTTTTATCATAAACGAGTGTTGAATTTGTCAAAAGCTTTTTCTGCATCTATTAAGAAGATCATATGGTTTTTCTCCTTCAATTTGTTAATATGGTTTATTACATTGATTGATTTGCATCTATTGAAGAATGCTTGCATTCCTGGGATAAACCCCATTTGATCATGGTGTATTATCATTTTAATGTGCTGTTGGATTCTGTTTGTTAGTATTTTGTTGAGGTTTTCCATCTACCTTCATCAGTGATATTGGCCTGTAGTTTTCTTTCTCTGTGACATTTCCATCTGGTTTCAGTATCAGGGGGTTGGTGGCCTTGTAGAATGAGATTGGGAGTGTTCCTCCCTCTGCTATATTTTGGAAGAGTTTGAGAGGGATGGGTGTTAACACTTCTCTAAATGTTTGATAGAATTCGCCTGTGAAGCCATCTGGTCCTGGGCTTTTGTTTGTTGGAAGATTTTTAATCACAGTTTCAATTTCAGTGCTTGTGATTGGTCTGTTCATATTTTCTGTTTCTTCCTGGAGCTCTGATAGGTTTTGCGTCCTCGTGTTTTCATTGTCATTTGTTTCTAGGCATTTTCTGATTTCCTCTTTGATTTCTTCAGTGATCCTTTGGTTATTAAGTAGTGTATTGCTTAGCCTCCAGTGTTTGTATTTTTAACAGATTTTTTCATGTAATTGATATCTAATCTCATAGTGCTGTGGTTGGAAAAGATACTTAATACAATTTCAATTTTCTTAAAATTACCAAGGCTTAATTTATGACCAAGATATGATCTATCCTGGAGAATGTTCCATGAGCACTTGAGAAGAATGTGTATTCTGTGTTTTTTGGATGGAATGTCTTATAAATATCAATTAAATCCTTCTTGTTTAATGTATCATTTAAAGGTTGTGTTTCCTTATTTATTTTCATGTTGGATGATCTGTCCATTGGTGAAAGTGGGGTGTTAAAGTCCCCTACTATGATTGTGTTACTGGTGATTTCCCCTTTTATGGATGTTAGCATTTGCCTTATGTATTGAGGTGCTCCTATGTTGGGTGCATAAATATTTACAATTGTTATATCTTCTTCTTGGATTGATCCCTTGATCATTATGTAGTGTCCTTCTCTGTCTCTTGTAATAGTCTTTATTTTAAAGTCTATTTTGTCTGATAGGAGAATTGCTACTCCAGCTTTCTTTTGATTTCCATTTGTATGGAATATCTTTTTCCATCCCCTTACTTTCAGTCTGTATGTGTCCCTAGGTCTGAAGTGGGCCTCTTGTAGACAGCATATATACGGGTCTTGTTTTTGTATACATTCAACCAGTCTATGTCTTTTGGTGGGAGCATTTAATCCATTTACATTTAAGGTAATTATCGATATGTATGTTCTTATTACCATTTTCTTATTTGTTTTGGGTTTGTTTTTTTAGGTCTTTTCCTTCTCTTATGTTTCCTGTCTAGAAAAGTTCCTGTAGCATTTGTTGGAAAGCTGGTTTGGTGGTGCTGAATTCTCTTAACTTTTGCTTATCTGTAAAGGTTTTAATTTCTCCATCAAATCTGAATGAAATCCTTGCTGGGTAGAGTAATCTTGGTCGTAGGTTTTTGCCTTTCATCACTTTAAGTAAGTCCTGCCACTCCTTTCTGGTTTGCCAAGTTTCTGCTGAAAGAGCAGCTGTTAACCTTTTGGGATTCCCTTGTATGTTATTTGTTGTTTTTCCCTTGCTGCTTTTAATATTTTTTCTTTGTGTTTGATTTTTGATAATTTGATTAATATATGTCTTGGCATATTTATCCTTGGATTTATCCTGTATGGGACTCTCTGTCCTTCCTGGACTTGATTAACTATATCCTTTCCCATATTAAGGAAGTTTTCAACTACAATCTCTTCAAATATTTTCTCAGTCTCTTTTGTTTTCTCTTCTTCTTCTAGGACCCTTATAATTTGAATGTTGGTGCATTTAATGTTGTCCCAGAGGTCTCTGAGACTGTCCTCAATTCTTTTCATTCTTTTTTCTTTATTCTGCTCTGCAGTAGTAATTTCCACTATTTTATCTTCCAGGTCACTTAACCATTCTTCTGCCTCAGTTATTCTGCTATTGATTCCTTCTAGAGAAGATTTAGTTTCATTTATTGTGTTGTTCATCATTGTTTGTTTGCTCTCTAGTTTTTCTATGTACTCGTTAAACGTTTCTTGTATTTTCTCCATTTTATTTCCAAGATTTAGGATCATCTTTATTATCATTATTCTGAATTCTTTTTCAGGTAGGCTGCCTATTTCCTCTTCATTTGTCAGGTCTGGTGGGTTTTTACCTTGCTCCTTCATCTGCTGTGTGTTTCTCTGTCTTCTCATTTTGCTTAACTTGCAGTGTTTGGGGTCTCCTTTTTGCAGGCTGCAGGTTCATAGTTCCTGTTGTTTCTGGTGTCTGCCCCCAGTGGCTAGGGTTGGGTTGTGTAGGCTTCCTGGTGGAGGGGACTAGTACCCGTGTTCTGTCAGATGAGGCTGGATCTTGGCTTTTTGGTGGGCAGGTCCATGTCTGGCGGTGTGTTTTGGGGTGTCTGTGGACTTATTATGATTTTAAGCAGCCTCTCTGCTAACGGGTGGGTTTGTGTTCCAGTCTTGCTAGTTGTTTGACATAGGATGTCCAGGACTGTAGCTTGTTGGTTGTTGAGTTTTGCTGGTCTTGGCGTTGAGATGGATATCTCTGGGAGATTTTCACCTTTTGGTATTACATGGAGCTGGGAGGTCTCTGGTGGACCAATGTCCTGAACTTGGCTCTCCCACCTCAGACGCCCAGTCCTGATGCTCGGCTGGAGCACCAAGACCCTGTCAGTGACATGGCTCAGAACAAAAGGGAGAAGAAAAGAAAGAAAAAATAAAATAAAATTATTAAAATAAAAGTAATTATTAAAATTAAAAAAAAGTAAGTAATAAAACAAAAAGAAAGGAAGAAAGAAAGAAGAGAGCAACCAAACCAAGAAACAAATCCTCCAATGATAACAAGTACTAAAAACTATACCAAAAACACACAAAAAACAAAAAAAACCAGACAGACAGAACCCCAGGAAAATGGTAAAAGCAAAGCTATACAGACAAAATCTCACACAGAAGCATACACATACACAGTCACAAAAAGAGAAAAAGGAAAAAAAAATATATATATATATATATTATTGCTCCCAAAGTCCACCTCCTCAATTTGTGATAAATCATTGTCTATTCAGCTATTCCACAGATGCAGGGTACATCAAGTTGATTGTGGGGTTTTAAACGGCAGTTCCAGACCTTTTCCTGGACTCCCTCCCGGCTAGCCGTGGCACACTAACCCCCTGCAGGCTGAGTTCATGCAGCCAACCCCAGTCCTCTCCCTGTGCTCCGACCGAAGCCCAAGCCTCAGCTCCCAGCCCCAGCCGCCCCGGCGGGTGAGCAGACAAGCCTCTTGGGCTAGTGAGTGCCAGTCTGCACTGATCCTCTGTGTGGGAATCTCTCCATTTTGCCCTCCGCACCCCTGTTGCTGTGCTCTCCTTCACGCCTCCGAAACTCCCCACCTCCGCCACCCGCAGTCTCCGCCCGCGAAGGGGCCTCCTGGTGTGTGGAAACCTTTCCTCCTTCACGGCTCTCTCCCACTGGTGCAGGTCCCATGCCTATACTTTTGTGTCTGTTTATTCCTTTTTCTTTTTCCCTACCCAGGTACGTGGGGAGTTTCTTGCCTTTTGGGAGGTCTGAGTTCTTCTGCCAGCGTTCAGTAGGTGTTCTGTAGGAGTCGTTCCACATGTTGATGTATTTCTGGTGTATCTGTGAGGAGGAAGGTGATCTCCACTTCTTACTCTTCTGCTCTCTTGAAGCTCCTCCATAAGTCTTTTCAAATTTTCTTTACACGTCATTCTGCCAACCATCCAGGGATAAGGAGGAGGTATTTAATAAGTGAATAAAATGAAGCTTAGAGATGGTGGGTGATTTATATAACTAAGGTCATCACCAACAGAATAGCGATATTCCATGCAGGTCTTTATTTCCTTCTAGAACATCATGCTCCCTCTCCATTTTAATAAGCAAATCATCAATAGGCAGTGCTATGATGAATTTGTCCACTTTCTATATAATGTCTTTCCTTGTCAGACCCACATGTATCAGTTCATTACTGTGAAAATAGTGATATATAACAACTACTTGTAAAACTCAGTGACTTAGACAAGCTGTTATTCTCACTCATACATTTCTTGGGTCAGCTAGGGGTTAAGTATTCTAGGCTGGACTCTGATGATCTTGATTCCAATTTGCAGTTCGAGTTCAGATCTTCTCTCATCCCCTGGGCCATCACTAGCTGTAGCATGTTTTTTATGGTGCTGGCATAAGCACAAGAGGGATGAGCAGAAACGTGACAGGCCTCCTAAGGCCTAAGTTCCAAATAGGAACTCTGCCGTGTCTGTCCATATTCTATTGCCCAAAGCAGAGCCAATGGCCAAATGTAGCATCAGTGGAGTGGGAACTCTCTCTCCTTTAGTGGAGGCAAAGGGCATGGATTCTTGTAGGAAAAGGGCATGGAGTCCAAGCAAGAGTACAACATTGGCTCAAAACGTGAACATTCAGGAGATGACTGTTCTTGCTTACGGCTAGAGAAATACAAGATCTTTAAGATTTTCAGGCAATTCTGTTGATGTGAATTGCATAATGGAGTGTTTGCAACATCAACATATGAAATTTATTGCCCTGGAAAAGGATAAGTTCACCAGAAAAAAAATTCCTTGAGTATCAGGTTTTGCATAGAGAAGCTGACTGTGGTGAATTAACATTTGCTGGAATCAACTGGCTCTCTATTCTGCTAATTGTCTCCACCCTGCCTATCTGGACACTGCAAAGATGAAAGGTTGTTTCGTTTGTTGCTGTGGAGTAGAGCTAACTCCAACATTCTGGAAGGAGCACCAGCACCAAGTTCTGAAATGAATCATCACTGGAAGCAACACTTACTGAAGCACAGTTCTGCTGGGCAGAACAACTTTAAGAAGGACCATACCCAGCTCCTTGGCCAAGTGGAAAAAGCAAATTTAATTCAGAAAAAAATGAAAGTAATGTTTCAATGTCATTGGAATATCTTGCCTGATGTCTCTTGGGGTGAGATGATGGGAAGCAAGATAGGCAAGGCCTTGTGTGATCCACAGTGGCAGCTACATGAACACATGAAGAGTGACCTTAAGTTTCTCACTGGTCCTCACACAAACAGTTGTGCTTTCATGTATCTTTAATTATCTATATCAAAAAAAAAAAAGAAAGAAAGAAAAAAGAAGAAGAAGAAATCAAATGTTGCTATTGTGGTAGTGATTGTTTCCATGTCTGTGTATATTTCAAAACAATCTAGCAGGTCCATTTAATGTTTTTCCCTGGTTCATACCCTTGTAGTAGTTTCCTAAGGCTGCCATAATAAATTGCCACAAAGTGGTGGCTTAAAACAATAAAGATTCATTCTTTCAGAGTTCTAAAGACCACAAGTCTAAAAGCAAGGTGGCAGCAGGGCCATGCTCCCTCTGAAGGCACTAGAGGAAAATCCTCCCATGTCTTTTCCTAGCTTCTGATGGCTTCTGGCTGGTGCTTAGTGTTCCTTTGGCTTACAGCTGCATCACTCCAATCTCTGCTTCTATTGTCATATGGCCTTCATCCCTGCATGTCTCCTCTATGTCTCTGTGTCTAATTCTCCTTCTCTTTTCTTTTATAAAGATACCAATCAGTGGATTTAAGGCCCACCCTTAAAGAGTATGACCTCCTCTTAACTTGATTACATCTGGAAAAGGCTTATTTCCAAATAAGGTCACATTCCCAAGTATCAGGGCTTAGGACTTCAACAGATCTTCTTAGGAGACACAATTTAACTCACTCTACTGGGTTACACAGACCACGATGGAATTCCTTCCATGATCATCAGGAAATGTAGAATGCCATGATCCTTCATGTGATCAACAAATATTTATAGATAATCCAGAAAGTGCCCCAGAGAATAGTATGGCTTCCTCCCTCACTTGCTCAGATCTCTGTTCAAACGTCAGCAAATCAGGGACACCTTCCCTGACTACCATATTGAAAACAGCACTGCACTATACCCTCAGCACTCTCTATCCTCTACCTTATTTGTTTTTTATTGTACCCATTACCTTCTGTTAGATTAATTTGGTTTTTTTGCCCTCATTAGCATATAAGCTCTAGGACAGCAGGGACTTTGTTTTGTACATTTCTCTGCTTTCAAAGACTTGCTCATTGCCTAGTACATAGTAGGAATTAAATATGTATTTATTGGGTGAAGGAAAGAATGACTTAATGAATATATTAGCATACAAAAAAGTTTTTAAATGCAATTATTTTTATCCAGAATGGATTCCTATGACTTCTAACTGGTCTTTGTTGCTTATCTTTTTCTCCCACTAGCAGCATGACGGTCAGTGATAGAAATGAATGACCTAGTGATTTAAACATAGCTTTAGAGGTAGTAAGCTCATTTTATGCTACTTATTTTAAGTCAGAAATAAATCATTATTTGGATTTGGAGAGCTATTAAATATCCTTGATTACTTAAGGAAAACAATGAAAGCCATACCTTGCATGAAAATTTTTAGTGGATGTTTAGTGATTTTAGCACTTTGGAATAATTCTCAACCCAAAGTAAGTAAAAAATGCTCAAACATTAAACAATGATGAAAATAACCAAGGATCAAAGATAGGAAAATTTCTGACAGTATAATTGGTCAATTCATTAACCAAACTCAAGTTGCCTCATCTTCGTAAATGATTAAACTTTGTTAGTGATAATGCCAAAAAATAGTGGTAAACTACCGGAGAAGAAAGATAAAGAGAGGGAGACAAAACAGAAAAGAGTAATAAAAAAGAAAAGAGATCTATAAATAGCCAAAGTGACAGCAGAACAGATGGCAGAGATGAGAAATAATGAGTGAGGTTAATGAAAAATAAAGATGACTATTAAAGTGTATCCAGAAAGAAGCATTGTCTCAGAGATGACTTACTGCAAGGGGAAAAAAAAAAGAAAAGAAAAACCTCACTAATGCTGGCTTCTATTAAGGAAATCAAGCTCAGGAAATACACTAGGACTTCACAGGAACTGAAGTCCTTAGGCAACTACTTGCTCTGTAGCTCTTCATTAGTCTATTGGATCAGTTCCTTCTCAAACATCTGCTTAGTCCTTGTTCTGAAGCTTCAGTCCCTAAATCCATGACCTTCTACCTCAAGGGTTCAACCCTAACTGACTCTGTTTCTGAGCATCTCCTCTCAGTGTCTGGGACAGAAATCTAATTGGCTCAGCTTGGGTGTTGCAGGACACTTGACCCTTCAGCCAAGGTGGCTGCATAGAGGGTGGATTGTCCAGTTGTACTTAGTTTGCCCCTTCCAGGCTATGAGTGAAGAAGGTCGTTTAGGAAGGAAAGGTATGGTAGTAAATGGAACTGGCACTTCTAGTACAAAATCAAGCAGGGGCACCACTGGGATATCAAATCAGCCTTTCTTTGGCTTGGCACTGCTTATGTTCATCCTTTACCCTTTCCACAAGTGATTCCCAATGCTGGGAATATATTTCATGTTCCCCCAAATTATAGCCTGTCTCAAGTTTATCTCCAATTCCTCCTTCATAAATTATTTTCTATGTCAGGTCGCAGTGACTATCTAGCCTATGTAGCATTTTTGTAATTCATAACCACATGATCAACTTAATTTTCAGCTCTTCACTGACATATATCATAGGTTATTTACTGATTATACTGTGTATATGCTAGGATTTCAGTGAAAATTGACTAATGGGGGTGAATGCGTCAGTTGAAGCCCTTTGTATCTCAACTGCTTTTAAAGGAATTATCCTGCCTGCTGGGAAAAGTGCAAATTAAAAAAACAGAGTGTTTTGCAAGCATTCTGTGAAAGGAAAATATAAGCTTTACTTATTTTAATACTCCTAATAGCACCACTAAATTCAGATGATGCCTCACAGAATGCACACAAACTATATATGAGGACTGTGTGTGAGGCATTCCTGTAATTCATGCTGTGCTATCCCTGAGTAAAATTAACCAGGCTTAAATCAAAATGATTTTAGTTGCATGTACACAGCAAACTCAATACAAGTTTAAATTTTTTCTATATATTCTATTTGGATTTATTTTGCATTTTTTGATTTTGTTTTTTTGGTCAAAGAGAAGAAGCAAATATAAGAAATGTATGCTAACATTAAAACATATTTAAAGAGAGAGATCTGTACATGCTGGAAAAAAAATTGCAAGCATGGGAAAATCTTACTGAATAAGTACAATACAAGACCATTTTTGTTATGTAGATTCAACTTACAAAGACAGCTGGTCAAATCTGAGGTCAATAAAAATGCACCAATGTTATAGTTCCTGCTCCTACATAGAGATGATTTATGCTTGGTCCTCTATTAAAAGCTTAGAGAATACCCTCAGATTTTGGCTAAATAAAAAGGTAAATATCTACAGCTAAATAAATTATATGATTATTCAGAAGGTGGGTTTTACTATTTCTAAGTGACTAAAAGGTCAAAAGATTAAAAGCAAAGAAAAACATTTAAAAAATCATGACACTGTAAGAAAAAAAGTGAGTAGCTCGTGAAATCATTTCGAAAGTTAGCCTACTTATTGAAATGTTTACAATGGGGGTACAAATTGTGGTAACCTTTGTAAAATGCTTCTCTACTGCATGCCGATTAATCTAGAGTTGCATTCAAACTTAATAAAGGTCACTGTCTGCAGGAGCAAGTACAGAAAACAGCAAAGAAAGCATGTCTTTTAATGATTGGATATACAATTTTCCAGCTTTGAAGAAGATCACAAATACTATTGCATCCTTCCTTTTACAGAAAGATTAGAAATGTCACCCGATGCCTGCAGTAAGGATCAAAGCAACCTAAAAAAGGTTTAGGGAAAACGTGACCTGGTGTTATGTTTTCAGAAGTGTTTGGTGATGATGAAGCATGTGTAGGCTTTGAAGTAGTGCCTGCCCAAATTACACTAGCATGAATTCTTGGAGCAGTAAGCACTACTTCTTCACACCCCATCAACAGGTAAAACCCGCAAGAAAAAAGATGATGTCATGAAACATGACTTGTCAGTTATATTCAAAATAGCAGTTTTTCTCCATGATTAGCATAAGGAACACTAACAATGATAGAATAGAAACTTCTATTAAAGGTTGAAAAAAGAACTATGTTTGAGCTCTCAACTTCAGCCTTTAATTCACTAATTGATTTTGGAGAACATCTACATTATACCACAAACAGTTATCTCCATTATTACAAGAAAGAGGTTAAATGGCCAAAAGAGCAAGCTTATTTTCATTCAAGAGCTATTCATTGAGTAATTTTTACCATTAAGGCATTTGCGGGACTTCCTTAGTGGTGCAGTGGTTAGGAATCCGCCTGACAATGCAGGGAACATGGGTTCGAGCCCTGGTCCGGGAAGATCCTACAGGCCGCAGTGCAACTAAGTCCATGCACCACAACTACTGAGCCTGCACTCTAGAGCCCTTGAACCACAACTACTGAGCCCGAGTGCCACAAGTACCGAAACCCACATGCCTAGAGCCCGTACTCCACTACAAGAGAAGCCACCACAATAAGAAGCTCGTGCACCGCAACGAAGAGTAGGTCCTACTCACTGCAACCTGAGAAAAGCCTGCACACAGCAATGAAGACCCAACGCAGCCAAAAATAAATAAATGTTAAAGAAGGCATTTGCTACTTTGTTGAATGAATGAATGAGTAAAACAGTAAAAAAAAAAAAAAGACAACTATAAATGCCACAAGATAAAGTACAATGTGAGTTTCAAAGGGACAGTGTTCACTTCCAACTTGAAGGGTTCAGGGAAAGTTTCATGTAGAGGGATCACATTTGATGACCTCAAAAGTTGAGTAAGGTATAAAAGTTTACAGTTGGTAGAACTGCATTCTATGTAAAAGGAAGCATAAACCCAGACCCACCACACTAAAGCACAGCAGGAATAAAGGATGGCAGAAAAGAAGAGGTCTTGGAGCAATGAGGTCAGATCACCCAGCACCTTGGAGACTGAAGAGATGTTCTTTCTTCTGCAGACTTCAGGGAGTCTTTAAAGGCATCTGAGTAGGTGAGTGACCCATTAGGGTTCTGCTTTAAGAAGACTTATCTGGTAGGAATGGATAAGCTGAAGGCAGGAAAAATGAGCTGCAAAAGATCAATTAGGAGGCAGTTAGCAAGGTCTAGATAAGAGATAATGAGGACCTAAGTTTGCTGGGGACAATGGAAACTGAGGTGGGGAATGAAAGTGAGAAATATTTCACTGACAGACCTGTCAGATTCACAACTGAGCACATGAGAGGGAAAAGGACGAGGTAGGAATGAAATCATCATGAGGTTATTCAGCCTGTGATGATAGTGGCTTTAACAGAAATAGGGAAGGATGTTTGGGATGGAAGATGAATTTATTTTGAATGCCTGGACTTCGAGAGGTCAGCAGGACATCCAGAAAGAGACATCTAATGCGCAGGATGGAATACAGCCCTAAAGCTCAGCAGAGAGGTGAATGCTAAAGACAGAGGGACACCAGAACCTTCTTTTCTTCCCCTTCTTCAAGAAGTCAAGTGTCAGAGTATTTTTTGGACATGAGTGCTCAATCAGCATTGGTTTCCACATCATCTCTATCTATATCTACAGCTAGATCACCAGTGGTCTGTATAATGAGCTTACACCGTCATGAAAAAATGTGAGGATGCTGTCTTCATCTAGACAGGGATGTGTGCAGTAGTTCTCCATTGATATTACTCAGCCATAAAAGGAACGAAATTGGATCGTTTGCAGAGACATGGATGGACCTAGAGACTGCCATAAAAAATGAAGTCAGAAAGAGAAAAAGAAATATCGTATATTAACGCATATATGTGGAATCTAGAAAAATGGTACAGATGAACTGGTTTGCAAGGCAAAAATAGAGACACAGATGTAGAGAACAAACGTATGGACACCAAGGGGGGAAAGCGGGGTGGGGGTGGGAGATGGGAGGGTGGGATGAATGGGGAGATTGGGATTGACATGTATACACTGATGTGTATAAAATAGATAACTAATAAGAACCTGCTGTATAAAAAAATAAAGAAAAATTTTTAAAAATCGAATCACTATATTGTACAAAGTAAGAAAAAAAGTTGTCCATTAAAACAATGTATTTTTCTAACACATGGTTTCTGTGGAATTGTCACAGAGCATAGTCCCCCACTTCAGAAAATAACAAAACCCTGATATAAGGAAAAACTGAGGTATCACTATATTCTTCTTTACTCCACAGAAAGTAGCAGAGTTTTAGGGCTTCCCTGGTGGTGCAGTGGTAGAGAGTCCGCCTGCCGATGCAGGGAACACGGGTTCGTGCCCCGGTCCGGGAAGATCCCACATGTCGCAGAGCGGCTGGGCCCGTGAGCCATGGCCGCTGAGCCTGCGCGTCCGGAGCCTGTGCTCCGCAACGGGAGAGGCCACAACAGTGAGAGGCCCGCGTACCGCAAAAAAAAAGAAAAAAAAAAAAAAAGTAGCAGAGTTTTAGGCGAACAAAGAGTGCGTGATAAGCATGTGTGGGTTGAATCGTGCCTGAGCTCTGTTCCTGACAAAGAAGGGAGACAATATGAGTTGAAGGTGGAGGCAGCTGTGTGGTTCAGGAGGACTCTGTTCCCGAGGACAAGGGAGAGGTGTGAAGAGGCCACTGGGATGGCACAGCTCAAGAAAGACAAAAGTCTTTCCCAGATTCAGGCTGCCAGGGCTGCCTGAGGCTCTGACTTTCCCTCTCTCCCTCTTCACTCAATTGCCCACTGGCCCCTTCCGAAGGCATGCCCTTCACTGTTTATCTTTGTGCTTTGCTATTCCATGTGGGGTCCAGGATCCAATTTCTACCCCTCAGCATCTGATCAAAGTGCAGCTCCCTCCTTCCTTCCTCGAACCCCTGCAAGAGAGCCAGTCTCACCTGATACAAATCCCTGTAGCACACACAACACATCCCCACGCACCCGACCCATCTGATCTCCTACCCGTTTATTTCCTGTTTCACCACACTCCAAATATTGCAGCTCTGAGATTAACCTTCTTGACCTGGAAGGGGAAATGCAGCACTGGACTTGAAGGACTCTGATGAAATTTTTTCTGCAGCTACTCCGGGTTTCTAGCTGCTTGGTCTGAGGGTGGAGAGTTTTTTGGACTGTGGCATTTTGCTGCAGTGCTTGGTCCTTGCTCTGCACTAGGAGAGCAAAGTCTGTGTGTGTCTGGCTTGTTTTCTCCATGCACGCAGGGCACCTGGTTGAATGCACATTGAGCAGTAGCAAAGGTGCTGGGAAGGGGCTCAGCAGCATAAACCAGGCCCAAGGAAGGAGGGACCATGGCCCCAGGGGAAGGACTGAGAGAAGATTCTTCACTGTTTCTATCAGTCAGAATAGGAAAGGAGGGCTCTACATATGTCCTCTCTTTGTAGCCCTGCAATCAGTACTAGAAAAAGGAACTGAAAGACTAATCTCAAGCAAAAGAGCCATTAAAATTCCTTCTTTTGGAATAGACTTTCAGGAGTCAAGGGAGATTCTCATACAAACTGCAGCAGTTTTAACTGGTTGTCAAGAGTCTAGACTGGGTGCACCCCAATGTTCGTAGCAGCACATTTTGCAATAGCTAAGACATGGAAACAACCCAAGAACCCATCAACAAACAATTGGTTTAAGAAGATATGATCTATATATACAATGGAATCTTACTCAGCCATCAAAAAGAATAAAATATTGCCATTTGCAGAAACATGGATGGACCTAGAGAATGTCATATTAAGTGAAGCAAGTCAGAGAAAGACAAATATATATCACTTATATGAAGAATCTAAAAATAATACAAATGAATCTATATACAAAACAGAAACAGACTCATAGACATAGAAAACAAATTTAGGGTTACCAAAGGGGAAAGGGAGGAAGGAAGGGATAAAATAGGAGTATGGGATAAACAGATACAAACTACTGTATACAAAATAGATAAGCAACAAGGATTTACTGTATAGCACAGGGAACTATATTCAATATCTTGTCCTATAATGGAAAATAATCTGAAAAAATATATGTACCAATATGTAACTGAATCACTTTGCTGTATACCTGAACCTAACACAATATTGTAAACCAACGACATTTCAATTAATAAATAAATAAGAGTCTAGACTGGAGCCAGGTGGGTTTAAATCTGACACTTAATGACTATTTGATTTTGGATGAATCACTTAAACATTACAGTTCTTTGTTTCCTCCTTTATCCACTAAGGATGGCAGAAACACCTACCTCAAAGGTCCGCCATGAAAATAGAAGGAGGTCGTCCAGAGGAAGCAGTAAGTGCACAATAAATGGGAGCCATCATGGCTGTTCTCATCATTATCTTTATCAGGGCACAGTTTCCTGTGAACGTTTGCAGGACTTTCTGCACACAGACATGTGGAGTTATAGTTTTCTCAGATCTATATAAAAATACTTGGCTGTTCCTTTCTTGTCTAAGTCACAGAAAAGCCACAACTGTAAGCCAGGAATTTTGTACCAGGCCCCAACAGTCTTTTCTTTAAATTCCAGAACTCTAAAGCAAAGTCAAAGAAGGATCTCTTCTACAGCCTCTTACTCAGGGACACTGGGGAGTCCTGAAGCTTGGTAGGTTCTTGGTAGGTGCTGAAGTAGCTGAGTTTGGTGATAACTCAACAGGCTGTCTCTAACTGAAAGAATGCCTATGATGCTTTGTTGGCACATGCAACTTCAACGAAATTATATAATAGGCAAAGCAGGTCTTCAGAAAGAATTCCAGTTTTAGTTTTGCACTCTTGATCCATATTGGCAACTCTTGACCTCCAAGTATTTTTTTTCTTTTCCTGGATTTGCTTAAATATAAATAATACATGTATTTTTGGTTTTATTTTAGATAAACTTTACTGCAAACATTCAGAAAATAATGTAACATATACTTATATGCCCATTATGAAGATTTAATAGATTTATAATTTTTGTTATATTGGCCTCATCTTCTTTTTCTTCTCCATTTTTTCTGGAAATGAAATAAAATATCAACTACAACTCAAAACTTAATTTTGCATTGCTTTTCTCTTCCTCATCTTTAGAAAAACATTTTCCTGAGGTTGGTATATATCACTCTTGTGAATGTTTTTAAAAAATGATTCTTTACATAGGGATATATTCATAAATAAGGTATTTACATAAATATAATGTCACATGTATTCTTTTGCAAATTGCTTTTTGCCACTCAACATTATGTTTTGAAACTTTGATTCATTTTAAATTCTGTGAATATACCACAGTTTGTTTTTATTTTCTACAGCTTTGAACATTTTCCCCTGCCTCTTATGTGCTTATGGAAGAGTTTTCCGTAACAGAAAGCCTAAGAATAAGTCTTCAACTTTATTAGATGTGCCAAATTGCTCGTCCAAGTGCTTGTACCAATTTATATTCACACCAGAACTGAATGTTTCCAATTCCCTACACTTTTGCCAACATTTGCTATTATCAGGATTTTAATTTTGTTGCCAATTTTGTGAAAGTGAAATAGTATCTCTTTGTTATTTTAATATACATTTCCCGGTTTTTCATGGATCTGGGCAGTTTTTCATGTATTTATTGATAATTTGTGTTTCTTTGTAAGTTGCATGTTTATGTCCACTAAACATTTTTCTAATGGATGGTATATCTTCTTACCAATTTGTAGGGGTTATGCAAAGTTTTTTATATGTATTGCAAACACATTTTTTTATAGTAGCTTGACTTTGTTCTATATCTATATAATGTTTTAAAATTCTAAGATATTTATGTATACCAATATTTTTCTTTAAAATTTTTATTTTTGTGTATTATTTAATAAATCCTTTTCTATGCTGAAATAAGGATTTTTTTTGTATTTTATCTTAAAGGTTTC
>NW_020173691.1:1888976-1901671 GCF_003031525.2 Neophocaena asiaeorientalis asiaeorientalis
CATAAAGTATGTGATATATGTGATATAGGGTAAGTGTTGTGTATGTGTATGTGATATAGGGACTTATTTTCTTTCATTTCCATTAAGCAAATAATCACTCCAGGATGATTTTTTAAATAAACAATGGGCTTATTTATTTATATATTTTTCCTAAAAAATATTACATGACTGCTCAAAATTTGACTCTTTTCTGGGCCTTCTTCTGCCCTTACTCCCCAGGAATTGGACAGAGTCTCTTTGAGCAGCCTTGGACCAGCACAGGAAGACATTGCTTGTAAGAAGCCTTGCTCAAAGGTTCTCCAGGGCTCAGACAACTTTTCTGGGAAACAGAGAAGGCTGTGGACATGTGGACAACACATTCTACTACCTTCTAGAATGTTCATTCCAATCTGCTATGATGAGAGATAGACAAATTTGGACCTATGTACATATAAGATGTTGGAGAGAGACATGAAATAAGTTGCTGTTTTATCCTTCAAACCCCCACTGATGAATTCTTGGAGTAAGGGCAGACCTGAACTAGCATTGAGGAACAAGAGGGTTAGTTGGCTATGGGGCAGCAACAGTCCAGTCCAAGCTAAGAACATCTAGTAAGAAATGTGTGCAGAACCAAGCAACACCTCCAGATCCTCTAGGGATGGCTTGATGCATTATTCAATTCAGCACCAGATGAGTCTAAAGTCCAGAATGATTTTTATTTTATTTATTTTTATTTTTTTTGCGGTACGCGGGCCTCTCACTGTTGTGGCCTCTCCCGTTGCGGAGCACAGGCTCCGGACGCGCAGGCTCAGCGGCCATGGCTCACGGGCCCAGCCGCTCTGGGGCATGTGGGATCTTCCCAGGCCAGGGAATGAACCCGTGTCCCCTGCACCAGCAGGCAGACTCTCAACCACTGCACCACCAGGGAAGCCCCAGAATGATTTTTAAACCAGTCTATCCTTTCCTCACTATTTTTAATGCCATGTCTATTATATAGAAAGGTCCTGTACATTTGTGAGTCTCCTTCCAGGGTGCACTGCTCTATTGATCCCAACTTGTGCCAATAATATTCTGTTTTAAACATGATGACTTTATAAATAATATTTATATTGAATTGTGTCAATCCCTCCCCCACTTGTAATTCTTCCTCTTCAAATTTATTTTGCCTTTCTGAACTCTCTATTCTTCCATGTGAATTTTAGATCACTCTGTCAAGTTATGTTCATAGCTCTGTTGCATTTTTATTATAATTGCATTGAATTTATAGATTAATTTGGTGATAATTTCCAGCTATGTGATTTTAAGCATTCCCATCAATTAATATAATTTATTTTTCAATTTACTCTGTCTTCTTTTATCTGCTTCAATATTATTACAATTTACTCTGAAGAGTAAGATTTTTTATCTTACTTATCTTTTATCTTACATTTACTCCTGTGTTATTCATTGCTTTTTTGCTTTTGTAAGGTGTGTTGTATTATTTTTCCTAAACATTAAACATTTTTTGTTCCTAGTGTATAGGAATGCTATTGATTTTCACGTAAAAATCTTGCCTCCAGCAACCTTGTTTATTAGTTCTTATAATTTGCATGTAGATATTGTTTAATTGTCTATAAAACTAATGTTTGCATGCAAAAACAACATTTGTGTTCCTTCCTTTCCAAGTATTTTAGCTGCATTTCATTTTCTTGTGTTATTACACTGTCTAGGTTCTCAAATACAATGTCAAATAGAAATATCATTAAAAGGCAACCATTTGTTGTTCTCTGATTTTAAAAAGAATATGTCTAATATACAAATATTGTAAATTCATATACTTTAATTGAGTCAAATTAAATTGATAAAAGCTATTAAAACAAATAAGTTTTTATTAGATAAATGACTTCGTAATCTGTTAAGATAATTCTTTCTGTCCTTTAAAGTGTTAATGAGGTAAATTAATTTTCCAACTGTTGTATACAAAAGTTTTTCTGAAACAAACCAAATCAGTAATTATAC
This sequence comes from Neophocaena asiaeorientalis asiaeorientalis, assembly GCF_003031525.2. NCBI lineage: Eukaryota > Metazoa > Chordata > Mammalia > Artiodactyla > Phocoenidae > Neophocaena > Neophocaena asiaeorientalis. Next base: position 1,890,954 of record NW_020173691.1, read on the forward strand.
ATTATTTTTTATTGTTTTTTAATTGCTGCATTCAGTTACTAAAATTTTACTTCTTTGAATCTGTTTTCATAAGTGAGAATGACTTACATTGTTCTTTCTTGGACTCATCTTGACTGATTTTATTATCAGTAATATACTTGCCTCATAAACTGTATTGGAACATTTTCTTGATTTTTCTATTTTCTGAAACAGTTTGTAGATGATACAGATATTTTTCTCTGTAGTTTGATAAACTTGCTTATAAAACCAGCATGATTTTGTTGTTGTTTTGTTTGTTTGCTTTGATTTTTTAGAGAGTTGATTTTATTATACTGATTATTTTGCTTAATGCTTATAAGATTTTTAGGATTTTCTAGTTTTTCTTGAGTGTGTTTTTAAAAAAAAGAACATTATTTTTTCTAATATTTCAAATTTCTTGTCATAAAATTATTCATAGTATCATTCTCTTAAAAAATGTTATCTCTAGTTAAGTTCTTTTAGAGTTTCTCATATTTATTTGTGTCTTTTCATCATGCTTCCACAGGCATTGTCATAGTTTTCTCTCTTTTATTAACCTTTGCAACTAAAAATATTTTATTTTTGTTTATTTTCTCTATTTTGATTTGTATTCTACTTCTCAATTTCTGATCTTAGCATTATTATTTCCTTCATCTTACATTTTTTCCTATTGTTGTTCTTGACTTTGTTAATTTTATTTATTTATTTTTACTTTTAAGTTTATACACCAGGCTCTAAATTTTGTTTGTTAATTTTATTTATTTATTTTTACTTTAAAGTTTATATACCAGGATCTAAATTCTTCTCCAAGTACCATTTTAACTACATCACATAAGTTTTGACATATGGAATTTTTATTTTCACCACCAAATATTTTCTAATTAATATTTTATATCTTTTTTGTCGGTACGCGGGCCTCTCACTGTCGTGGCCTCTCCCGTTGCAGAGCACAGGCTCCGGACGCGCAGGCTCAGCGGCCATGGCTCACGGGCCCAGCCGCTCCGCGGCATGTGGGATCTTCCCAGACTGGGGCACGAACCCACGTCCCCTGCATCGGCAGGCGGACTCTCAACCACTGCACCACCAGGGAAGCCCCATCACATAAGTTTTGACATATGGAATTTTTATTTTCACCACCAAATATTTTCTAATTAATATTTTATATCTTTTTTGTCTCATAAATTAATAAATTAATAAGTCTTTTAAATAATTAAAGAATGGGGACACCAATTTCCATTTGGTATTTATGTTTATTTTATTGCACTGTTCTCAGAGAACAGGGTCAATATAGCAGGTCTTTGGAGTTTGTTAACTTGCACTAATCCATTATTTTGAGAAGCCTACTTAAGATGCAGAGACATATTCTGCCTCATGCAGATTATCACATAAGCCCTATTTTCCTGATATGCTGTCTTTGGGATATCAAACCAAATCCTTTGCCTTATTTTTTAGTATAGACACCAAATATTCTAAATTTTGTAAGGGGAAAAACACAGTTTTAGCCCGGGAATACTGAAACATCAGTAATCATAAAACTTCATACAAAACCCTAGTTTATTTTAAAGGATTAAAAAACTCCCTAGGCACAAAAAAGTCATGCAATAGGCACACCTTTTGAAAATATCTTTTTGTGAGTATCATTTTATTCCATGCTAGTGCTACTTGTGTTCTTACAACAGAAGTTGTAGACAAAGGGGATGTGAGAATTCTTCTGCCCCAAACATTTTTTTCTTTTTTATTACTTTCAAAAATACACATTTGGGGGTAAAATTTTGACAGCTCTGAATAGGAGTGTGTCTATTGGGTCACAGGTTTAACTGGCAGCTCTTTCTCCCTTATCTTTGTAGTGGAATATAAAATAATGATGAACCTTAAAAACTTAAGGTGTATTAGATTAGATGAAATATGTGGTGTTTCAGATACCTGGGATTCCATGGGGTAAAATTCTTTCTTTCATCTACTGGATCTCTGAACTACATCTGTGATGTTGTTAAGTCATTAACTAAGTTAAGCTTTACATTCTTTACTTTATAGGATTGTTGTGGGGGTGAATGAGTGTATCTAAAACACTTAGATATTAACCTGGGACCCAGTATATGTTACACCAGAGTCCTCATCAGGCAAGTGCACTGAATCAGAAAGAGCATCTGAGATGCCCACAGATGCAATTAAGAGGAAAGAGTCTTTATTCTAACATGACCAGCAGCATGTAAAAGGTTATTTTTTATGGCTTTCTTTCAGACCAATTCAAATACATATTGGTAGAAAATGCAGGTGTAATCTGCTTTAAATTTGTGGGTTGTCTTTATCCCCCCATGTGTGTTTGCCATATTTACTCTTAGGAGTCCTTTTTTTCATCAGGAGGTCTAAGTTTCTTGTCTCCTGCCTTCCCCACCCACCCATGATCCACGATGCTATTCACTATCTGTGCAGCAGGGCAGCTCCGCTTGAAGGCTTGATAAGAGCAGTTGGAGGAGTGGGAACAATAATTATTCTTGCCAACATATACAGTTAAAGTCTCTTCAGCAGCTCTTATCAGACTTGCAGTGGAGAACTTGCTGCTGACAAGACTAGAATTACAAAGAGATTCTTTTATTTATTCCTCAGTGGAAGCATGGGAATAAGATTCAAGTTAGAAAAATCAAACTGCTCAGCTATAGCTTTGCATATGTGCTTAAACTGGAACTCTTCTGCCTTCATTCTCAACTCTTTTGTTACTCAGTCCTTGTCAGGCTATTTTGTCTCACTCTGAAGCCCCAGGAACTCAGCGTCCTTCCCACCAAACACATGTCATTCCTGTAAACATCGCCCCTAATACTTTGGTTCTTCCATGCCTTTCTGCTCACTATTGGAGGAATGTCCTTTTCCCTATTCTATTTTTTTTTACCTCCTAATTGCTTTACAAAGTTCATGGAAATTGCATCTGTCCTATCACTTTTTAAGTTTATTGAAATCTTTATCAAACACTTAACCTTGGCAAGTGTTTTGCCAAGTGCTGAGGAGATAGTGATAAATGAGGCAAAATTTCTGTCCTCAGGAATCCCATAGTGTACTGGAGAAGACAAACCAGTAAACAGGGAAATTTCAACTCAATCTATAAGAGCTATTACAGAGATATTAACAAAAAAGCTCTGAAAATACAAAGGAAGGAAATCATAGGGTGATGTGGAAGTTTTAATGATGTGACACCGGAGCTCTATCTAGAGAGATGAATGGAGATTTACATTATTTAGAAAGAAAGGCTTCCTGTGCAAAGCAGAATATACTAAACATAAGGTTGTAAAAGGAGTGGTTGCATGAGAGGTCAAATGAGTGACAGAAGATGGTAAATTGATACCATGATGTGACTGACCTTGTATATTAAGCTCAAAATTTGTATTACTGTGGAGCTAGCAGTGAGGAGGCACAGAGGTTTATAAACAAGATGTGATCGGTTTTGTTTTTCTAGAGCCAAGATTCTGGCAGTGGTTCATTTGCCAAATGTGGCCCCAGATACCCACAGAGTACCTGTTCAACTTATCAGAAATAAAGACCTCAGATATACTAAATCAGCTTCTCCTGGGGATGAGCACAGGCCACAGGAATCTTTATTTTTAAAAACCTCTTAGGACTTGTATGATTTAAAGCTGATTTGGGGATCCCTAGGTAAAGGATGGAAACCAATTGTATCTCTACCAGGATAAAACCATTTGCATTTCTGCAAGATAAGAATCATTTGTATTACTATCCATTTTCTACAATGTATAAGTTGCAAAATAGGCTCAAACCCTATAAAATGAGATAATCCCAGAGCACCAGCTAGAGAACATCCAATAGTCCATTAAAAGACATCTAGCAATCCCTTTTGCCTTTTCATACAATTTTTCCTAACAGAACAATGGGGAAATTTTTGGAGAGTTTTAAGCAGAAGAGTGACATGTTCTGATTTACATTTTGAAAAGATCACCTTGACTGTGTTTTTCTCTTACTACATTTACCAGTCATTTTATCATTGATTGATAATAGGTTTTGTTTTTCACACTAGACTGTGAGTTTTGTAAGAGCAGAGATTATATCTTTTTTGCCATTATGCTGAGATATTTCACCATAGTGCATAGCACAGTGCCTGACAAAATGGTTGATAATCAGAAAATACTTGTTAAAGCAGGAGGAATCCAAAGGACTTGTTGACTGATAAGATGCAGCGTCCAAGCAAGCAGAATTCCAAGCTTCTGGTTTGGGAAACTGGTGGAAATGGATATCATTTGCAGAGTAAAGAGTATAGGACTGGGGACAGACTTCCAAGAGAAGATAAAACTGCCTCTCTTCAATGTCTTTTGGTATCTCTAAGGGAGACTGCCTAGATCTTCTTCAAACCTGGATCCTCCTGACTGCACAGCTGGAATCCATTTCCCAGCCTGGCTCATATGGTTAGTTATGGCCATTTTATTGAGTTCTGGCCAATGGGGTGTGAGTGGTAGTGACGTGGGCTCCTACCGGGATGTACTCATACATGGTCCTCTTCCTCTTCTTCTTTTTTTTTTTTAATTATTGAAGTATAGTTGATTTATAAGATTATATTAGGTTCAGGTGTACAACATGGTAATTCAATATTTTTATAAATTATGCTCTATTTAAAGTTATTACAAAATAAAGTCTTTATTTCCCTGTGCTGTACAATATATCCTTGCTGCTTATTTATTTTATACACAGTAGTTTTGTGTAACTTAATCCCATACCCCTAGCTTGCCCCTCCCCGCTTCCCTTTCCCTAGTGGTAGCCACTAGTTTGTTCTCTCTATCTGTGAGTCTGTTTTTGTTTTGTTATATACATTTGTTTGTTTTATATTTTAGATTCCACATATAAGTGATAGCATGGAGTATTTATCTTTCTCTGTCTGACTTGTTTCACTAAGCATAATACCTTCCAGGTCCATCCATGTCATTGCAAATGGCAGAATTTCATTCTTTTTTATGGCTGAGTAATATTCCATTGTATGTATATGTATGTATATATATATATATATATATATATATATATATACCATATCTTCTTTATCCATTTATCTGTTTTGGGACACTTAGGTTGCTTCCATATATTGGCTGTTGTAAATAATGCTGCTATGAACATTGGGGTGCATGCATCCAATTGAATTAGTGTTTTTTGTTTTCTTTGGATATATACCCAGGAGTGAAATTGTTGAATCATATGGTTGTTCTGTTTTTAGTTTCTTGAGGAACCTCCATACTGTTTTCCATAGTGGTTGTCTCACTTTATAATCCCACCTACAGTTTCCTGAAAACTATAAAACGCTGATGAAGGAATTTTAAAATGATACAAAGAAATGGAAATATATCCTGTGTTCTTGGATTGAAAGAATTAATATTGTTAAAATGTCCATACTACCCAAAACAATCTACAGATTTAATGCAATTCTTATCAAAATATCCATGAGATTTTTCACAGAACTGGAGCACATAATCCTAAAATGTATATGGAACCACAAAGGCCCCTGCATTGCCAAAGCGATCCTCTTCCTTCTTCTTCTGACTGGAAATCAACAGCTAGAGGCACTGTAAAAGCCACATGTTGAAGATGGCAAAGCCTCCATTATCCTAGGAAAGCTGGGCTTAGTCTCTGCTTCCTCTGGGTTCCCACAGTGTTTAAAAAAATACATTAAAAGTATTTTTTATTTAGCATTTACTTTGCTTTGTTTCACAGTATAATTAGGTACATTTTGATCTTTTTCTCATACTTGTAAGCCTATAATGTAATGTTTCTCAAAGGGGTGTTGTTCATATTTTGGACAGGGCTATGGTTTATTGTGTGGGATTGTGCTTAGGTTACCTGAGAGCCATCCATTAAAAGCCTATAATTCCCCCCACCCTTCACCTCCCCACTTCACAATGCAGTCAGTGTGACAAAGAACTGCCCTTACTTAACTACCACTCCAAGAGGATAATGTCCAGGATGCTATTTTTTCTGTGTTTGTTAGAATAAACAAGGAAAAACACCTAAGTTGGAAAGAGCAGTGTCAGTCCTACCTCTATCAGGTACTAACTGGGTAACTTTAGATAAGTCTGTTACTTTGTGTCTTCATCTGTAAGTGGAGGTCAATAGAATCTACCCTATAGGGTGATTTTAAGAATTAAATAGTGTGAGTAAAGTATTTGGACATAGTAGTTGTTTGATATATTTTTGTTTCTATACCTCCTTTACTCTTATTTAAATTAAATGGAAATTTATAAATATTTATAGCATTCTTTCTTTTGGAGAAAGTCTATGGCTCAAAAAAATTTAAAGGAAATGTGTACATGTGTAATATTATGGCTATATGTGCCTATTGTCATGAGATTCAGAAAAGCATTTATGGAAGAATTTCAACTATTTAACACAAATTCTTTATTTTTGTTATAGAACTTAACTTGCTGCCATTGTCAACATAACATAAATGACGTCCATAGTTTGAAAAGAAAAAAATTCAAGAAAGAATCTAAAAGCAAATTTGAAATCAATTGAATTGGGATGGACAGCATAGCACTTGATTTGGTAAGAAAGCAAAGAGTGAGCTCATGGGCTGTTCCTGACTGATGGATTTTTGGTTTGCATTTTGCGTTTGTTTTGTTTTTAGGGTAGAAGTAAAAAGGAGAAGAAAATGAGATCTTTCCAAGCCTGCCCGAAAGAAAATGAGAAATACCTCATTGTCTCTCAAAGCACAAATGTGGTGAGGCTGAAACAGGGGCTCTGCAAGGTGGCTTGTTTGACAGTTTGTGAAATTGAAGCAGGGCCATTTGTCATGGGTGACACAGCAGAGACTGTGCTCCACAGCCTGGGTCTATAGACAGGCGGAGGAGGGGGACAACTTCCTCAGGCAGTGCTGCAGCCTCCCCCTTTTCCTTCTGTTTCCTGCTCTTGGGTTTCTCTGGGCCAGGAGCTAGGAGGATCCCACTTGTGCCTGGGGTATCTCTTTCCTTCACTGAGTAACCCAAGGCAGTGGCAGGGGAGGGGCAGCAGAACAAAAAAGAGGTAGCATTCTGCTACCCAGGAAGATGAGTGATCTTGGAATATTTGTTTACAATTCAGAAAATCAGGTTTTACATGATTTTGACTTGACTCATAGTTGATGTTCAATAAATATTTGTATTTTTAAAGAAAAACTACGAATAACTGAATCTACTGGATATCACCCTTCCGTCAGCAAGAAACATACATGTACATACAGGTTTTGTGAGATGAGATCTTTCACAATTACAAACACCAAGAGAAACAGGGCAATGAAAGAAGGATTTGTGTTTAATTAGTTTTGTAAACCATTTTTTTTAAACAGTAAAGACTGGAGAGTTAGGGAAAAATTGTTAATGAGAGCTGCTATGTCAAAACTAAATGCAAGATGGAGCCAGGCAATCTTCCCTGAACTGTCCTAAGATATGAGTATGAGATACACGGGTGTAATGGGACACACTGCTTTGGGGTTTCTATATCCTGTCCTTCCTTGCTAAATAACCACACACACAGACGCTTAGCCATCTGATTATTGATAGTTAATAAATATTGGTCAAATATCATTGTGTACATGTTAATGCCTTTGGCAATGCTGGGCATGTCAGAGGCAGAGAGGGAAAATGGATTGTTCCCTCCCCCATATATTTCATATATTTCTCTGATAGAAGTGACCGGGTTTGAGTGTTTGTTATCCATCAAACAAATTCCCAAAGCATGTCTTTTTGACAGCACCCTCCCCAGTGATGGGAACTCCTTTACCTTCCAACGTGTTATGGTATTTCACAAATCCCCTACTACACAGTGTTCACAAAGGAAAAATACACATGGCAGTGGTGTCAATTGATAGATATGCACCACAAAATAATCACAGGGCTGGGTAATCCCAAGGTGGATGTGAACACTCATGACTAGAAATTTCTAGACTGGAAAAATACATTTGTTAACACAGAACATTTTGGTGAGCAAAGCACCTGGCCACTTGCTATAAATGATAAATTTGTATTTTTTATTTCATGGCCAGTTTTCCTCTTCCAGGGACTTAATTATCCCATGTACATTGCTCCCAGCAGAGACACAGACACTCAGCAGTCTCATTTAATCTATTAGATTTCTTTTTTCCACCCCCTCAAGGTACAGAGGCAAATTCTGATTTAGTAATCAAGGCCTGAGTCATCAAATAAATAACTCAATTTCTCATCCTTGTTCATTGAGCCAGTTGTATGAACAAACACAATGTTTTTTTATGGCAAGTGTGCAAATGGATTTACCAGGATATTGCATTCAGAAATTGCATAAAGATGCCAAAAATCATTTAGAGTGCAAGAGCAGGGAGAATGGTTTCAATGTCTTTTAAAATTGAAGCATAGTTGATTTACAATGTTGTGTTAGCTTCTGGTGTACCACAAAGTGATTCAGTTTTTTATCAATCAATCAATCAATCAATCTATCTATCTATCTATCTATCTATATATATATATATTCTTTTTCATATTCTTTTCCATTATGGTTTATCACAGGATATTGAATATAGTTCCCTGTGCTACAGTAGGATCTTGTTTTTTATCCATTCTATATAATAGTTTGCATCCACTAGTCCCAAACTCCCAATCCTTCCCTCTACCACCTCCCCACCCTTGGCAACCACAAGTTTGTTCTCTATGTCTGTGAGTCTGTTTCTGTTTCGTAGGTAAGTTCATCTGTGTCATAGTTTAGACTCCATATATAAGTGATATCATATGGTATTTGTCTTTCTCTTTCTGACTTGCTTTGCTTAGGATGAAAATCTCTAAGTCCATCCATGTAACTGCAAATGGCATTATTTCATTCTTTTTTATGACTGAGTAATATTCCACTGTATATCTATACCACATCTTCTTTATCCATTCATCTGTCGATGGGCATTTAGGGTGTTTCCATGTCTTAGCTATTGTAAATAGTGCTGCTATAAACATAGGGATGCATGCGTCTTTTTGACTTATAGTTTCATCTGGATATATGCCCAGGAGTGGGATTGATAAATTGTATGGTAACTCACTCTATTTTTAGTTTTGTGGAACCACCATACTGTTCTCTATAGTGGCTGCACCAATTTACATTCCTACCAACAGTGTAGAAGGGTTCCCTTTTGGAGATGGATATCCATATATAAGTGATATCATATGGTATTTGTCTTTCTCTTTCTGACTTGCTTTGCTTAGGATGAAAATCTCTAAGTCCATCCATGTAACTGCAAATGGCATTATTTCATTCTTTTTTATGACTGAGTAATATTCCACTGTATATCTATACCACATCTTCTTTATCCATTCATCTGTCGATGGGCATTTAGGGTGTTTCCATGTCTTAGCTATTGTAAATAGTGCTGCTATAAACATAGGGATGCATGCGTCTTTTTGACTTATAGTTTCATCTGGATATATGCCCAGGAGTGGGATTGATAAATCGTATGGTAACTCACTCTATTTTTAGTTTTGTGGAACCGCCATACTGTTCTCTATAGTGGTTGCACCAATTTACATTCCTACCAACAGTGTAGAAGGGTTCCCTTTTGGAGATGGATCTTTTTAAAATGAAGGTTCAGCAGATTACTTCTCAAATTAAAAAAACTATGACCCCTTAACAAACTGATAAAAGTAACCTTAAGGTTCTAAACTAGCTCATAGCAAACAAGGGTAGAAATTATTTTGTTTCAGAAAGGTAATCTTTTGTATAGAAATGGTTGGGGCATCCACTGTCCATTCATTCATTCACTGAATTAAACATTTTTGAATGCTCAGGATATTCCAGACACTCTACCAATAATAGAGATATAAAGGTGAATGAACCACAACCCTTGCCCAAAGTTTTTCACATAAACAAACAATTACAGATAGTCCAGTAAGCTAGTGATGAAGATATGCTCAGGGCATTGTGGAATCATCAAGAAGAGGCATCAGCTCAGCCCAAGAGGGTTCACAAAGACTGTCTCACAGAAGTTGATGCCAAGGAGGAGTCACAAGAAATAGCCAAAGCAATGAGGGTGGGGGACGGGGGCAGGAGAGGTAGAGAGGAAGAAGACAGTAAGAACCATTATGTCTCCCCTTCCTGAACTTACTCAAGGAAGACCCATTGTCTTAGTTTGAGTCACCAGAGAAAAGGGACTGTAAGCAGCCTTGTAGAGAGAGCACCAGCTGGTGAAGTAGTACTCACCATCTCTACCAGAGTAACAATAGCTACCACTTACCACTCACCCACCACAGGGCAGGGAGTGTGCTAAGTGCTTCACACACTTGGTCTTCTTTAATCCCTTTGGCAATCCTAGCAGGTTGATATTCTTTCTCTTTCAGTCTCATAAAATAACTCAAGTACATGGTTAAAATTTCAATATTTCTGTGAGTCTACTTCTGCTTTGTAAATAAGTTCATTTGTATCATTTTTTAGGTTCCACATATAAGTGATATCATATGGTATTTGTCTTTTCCCGTTTGACTTCACTTAGTATGATAATCTCTAGGTCACAGACATCGAAAACAAACTTACAGTTACCAAAGGGAGAAGTGGGGGGAGGGATGAATTAGGAATTTGGGATTAACAGATACACGCTACTATATATAAACTAGATAAACAACAAGGACCTACTGTACAGCACAGGGAACTATGTGCAACATCTTGTAATAATCCATAGAGAAAAGAATCAGAAAAAGAATATATATATAAAAGAATATATATATATATATATATATATATATATATATGGATGA
>NW_020173691.1:1901703-1906770 GCF_003031525.2 Neophocaena asiaeorientalis asiaeorientalis
CCTAAAACTAACACAACATTGTAAGTCAACTATACTCCAATAAAAAAATCAATATTAAAGAATGGCAGTAAATAAAAAGTAAAATTTTCACAATCTATCCCCACGCTCCAACCTACTTTTTTAAAAAACCCTTTCTAATATCTGTCATCATCCTCCAAAATGTGTTTATATCCTTATTTCTTGATTCATCCACTTTAGACTGTATATATTGACATTTTCTCTTAAGCCACATATATTTTTACAGAAAAGTTTGAAAATTCTCTACAGTGGCAAATAAGAACAACTGAGAAATAATGCCATGCAATCACGTTAAGTATAAAGGATAGGGGGAAGGACTCTCTCTCAAAGCAACTTTACTCCTCCAGTAAACGCAAAGGGAAAAATAAATTTTAAAAGAATGTAAGTGTATTCTTTTTATGTGGTTACTCTAAATGTATTTCCAGCCATCGTCTTCTCTCCAAAGAATGAGGTACGAGCCCATCACTGAGTGTATTTTTCCTGTACAAATCCCTTAATGACCTTTTTATATATTTTATCACAAGAGCCATTCCTATAAAATTTTATCTTACTCTAGACATTCATATTTACTAAAGACATGCAGCCTAAAAAGATTAGCTCTGACTCTTTCAAACAATCATAGTAGACACCTTTGGAGCCCTAGTAGTGAGAGAACTAGGATGGTGGGTACTGGCCACTCTAGATTTATACCTGAATTATGACTATTTTCAAAAACAGCAGCCAATCTCTTGTCCTGCACACTTTTATCATCACTGCTGTTCTGAAGACTTCTGTTAAAAATCTTCTTATCCATCACCTCTCTTCCAAATTAAATCGCAGCTCTGAGAGACAATCTCAGGACTGCCATTTGGTCTCCACACTCCCTTCACTATCTTCTGATGACCACTAAAGTCAGATCACTGGAAATGCCCCAGAGAGCCCCAGGTCTGGGATAAGATGGTGGGACAAAGCTATACATTGGCCATGAAGACACAGCCACTAAAGCTCTAGATTTATACGAACACAGCTTGAGATGAATACTAAAAGAGGCCACCAGCCTGCAATGAACTATTCATCCATCTATCATGCTGACCTGTGGGAGTGAGGGGAAATGAAAAATGGGATGGGATGCATGCAAGAAGTATGCTCTAGGGTTTTTCTGCAGCAGTGTTCTGTGTTTTCTTAGATTCTGTGTTTGTCTATTTGGCATCCATTAATCACAGAGCCAAATTAATGGCCAAAGTTGTTTACATTTCTCTTGTGATCCAGCTTTTGCAGGTGTACAAAATTCACATCATAAGCCCTCCAATCTGTCCCAAGTCCATACAACCAAGCATCTCCTTCATCCAACTTTTACACATCAAGCCAATATTTTCCCAGCCCTAAATCAACCTAGAGCCAGGTACCAAACAACTAGGGACAGGGGTTCATGCCCCAGAGCCTGCTGGAATTATTCTAGCTAGCCAGCTCTAAGCTGTTTCCTCTGCCTTGCCTTGCCTTTCTTGTGGACTCCCCAGTAAAGGTGGTAGCCTATGCCTTTCTTTCACTCTTGCTCCTGCCTCCGGATCAAACTTGGTATCTCCCCACGGGGCCGTGTATGGCATGGCATAGGGAGACAGAGTTCCCTTCTCTTGCAAATTATAAGTAGTAAAATCTTCTTTTAAATCATCACTCAGTCACTTTTATAAATTAAGACTCAAGAACACATAAAGTATAACCTAGGCACAAATCAAGTAGCTCATTCAGTTATTAGACTAAAATGAAGACTAAAACTATAGGCTCCAGAAGAGTAACAGCCTCCTTCTACTTCGCTTCCTTTATGGCAACTTGGAACACACATGCAGCAAATTCACTAGGAAGCTAGCGATTTCTACATCTTCTTTTATAAAGCTCCAATATAAATATTGTCTGCTGGCCAATATTCCAGTCCCTCCATTCCAAATGTATCAAGTTCATCCAAAGGAAGGGGCTGAGGTTAGCAGGGTAAGAAGACAGAAATTTTGTTCTTAAATCAGTGCTGAGGCCTGAGCTCAAAAAGTAATTCCCTGTACAATCAATCATCCCTACCCTGGTCAACTGGTCAATTAGTAGTTCTGATCGAATAATCCTGAAAGGAGCACCTGGGACAGATAATGGTGAACTAGTGGATGGTTCACTATTCACTGAAGATGCTCACAATGTTTCCACGTGTGGGAAAAGTGAGTATGCAGAGATGACTAAATATACAGTCAACACACGGAGAAATTGTGCTTTGGGTTATGCCCTTAAGAAGCTGTTATCTTCCTGGACAATAAAAATAAATGCCTAGAGATAGTGATTGCTTCCGATGCTGTATAAAAAACCTTCAGATTTGACAGAGAGAGATGTTGGAAGAAAGGGTCTAATTTAGGCAGAAGGGGATCTAGTGGCATGTGAAAAGAGATGGCATGGAGGAGTGTTTTTAAATCCTCCCCTCAGATATAAAGTTGAGATTGAAAGTGAAAGTGGTTTCTAACAGCCAACTCAGAGGAGTCAGATAAACAGAAGAGGATGTACTACTTTTCCATATTTGAATAATACTCAGGTTTCAGACCTAGGTAGGAATCCTGAATCTGTCACTTGCTGTGTGACCTTGAGTAAGTTACCTTGTCCTCCACTTCTCATCTGTGGCTGGGAGAAGATAATAACCTTTACAGGGGACAGCAATGTGAAGCACTTCATATTGTGTGAGTTTGATAAATATTCACTATTATTTGCCACCTTTACAATGTTATCTGTTTCCCTGTATGTTTACTTTTGAACATAGCAAAGTAGAAGAGCTCTGGAAATGCCCCCCTGTTTTGTGCTGGTCTAAGCCTATTGACAGTGATGCTATCAGCTAGGAATTCCTGGGGCCCCTACTGCTTGTGGTGAGTCCCCCTGCCCCCAAACACATTTCCTCAGGCCCGAGAGGCAATTGTGGCTGGACTGGCCTTTGTAGTTCTTATTATAAGAGGTACCTCAGCAGCAACTATCAGGGAACTTTGAAAAAACAAGATATATTACTCATAAGTCCTGGAGAGTACACTGCATGCCCAGGACCACACAGGGAGGTCCCTGGTAGAGAGAGACAGAGAGAGCTTGGACCTGGGATTCTACCTTTATTGGGGTCAAGGATGGGGTACTTAGAGTTTCACAGGTTCATTATTTACTGGTGAATTAAAAAAATAAAAGTGGGTATTAAAGTGCAGGAAGGGAAAAGCAAATGGACAGTTACCTAGGTCACATGGGGGCTTTCTAAAAGGGGAACTTCATGCATGGGGTGGCCTGTCTCTACCTAGGCTGGTAATGTGTTTATTCAAGATGGATGTCTTGGAAATGGGTGTCTCTGCAATCAAAATCTTAATGTCAAGCACTTACACTGCAATCAAAACAGCTAATTTTCAGGCACTACATCCCCTCCCTGTGCCCTGGCTCAAAACTGGTAGTTTCAAATATCAGCTCCAGCATCTGTGGGATGGATGGTTTGGGGAAATTGATGCAACTTCACACCTTGTGTTCCTTGTTCCTGTAAAAAGAGAATAATCATGATGCTCCAAATGTGTTGGGGAGACTAAAGACTAATACAGATAGAGTACCTCCATGGTGTCTGATTGCTTCAACTACCTGGGCACGTCATTTTTCTCCATGTGCCTCCGTTCTTTCCTCTGTAACAAGTGGGTAATGATGTGCTTACTTCACTTGTGAGGTTTACTTGAGTTAACTGTGGAGAAGACTTAGAAGAATCCTGGGACATAGGAAATGTAAAACAGTGGTTATTGTTACAAGTGCTCAGTAAATAAGAGCTGCTTCTGCTTCAGATGAAGGACGATGGTGATGATGATGATGATGATGATGAATGTAGGGGTGAATTCTCTGGTGCCTGTTCTAAAGAAAAGAGTTGTTCTGGAATGTGAAAAGGTTTGGAACTCAGCAGTATATCTTCTCCTTGTGGGCCTACTTGGTGAATAGGTTCTTAAGAAAATTCCTACTACCTGAATACTGAGGGGCTGACTATGGGGCACCCAGGTGAAGTAGCTGATTGAACAATTCCACTTAGAGGACACAGTCTGCCTCACATTAGATGCCTGAATCTGTTCTTCCTCTAGTCCCTCCTTCTAGTTTCCAAGGAAGTCATTCGCAATTTTCTTGTTTTTAACCCCTGTCATCTTATGTCTATTTATTCACTAGGTTATATAAGTTCTACCTCAAAAGTATACCCAAATCGACTTTCTCCTCTTTTATTTTTCTTGAAACTGCTCAGTACATTTAATATCTCCCTTCCAGCCATGTCCACTCCCTACAAAGGATCCAGTCAATTGTGTAGACCCAGCCCTGCCACCTGGAATGTTCCTCACATCTCATCTTGCTCCTGTGGCAAAATCTCTGCTTCAGGTCCAGACGATGCTCTGTGTTCAGCTTCCCATCTCATGTCCTTGTGATATCAAACTACCTCTTGCCTCCTGAGGCTGTTTCATGCTGGATGAAACCCTGGATCCTTGTGGCCTGTCCCCAGATCCCCAGGCTAGATTTACTCAATCCCACAACCAAGACTGTCCATTGGGAACTCCAGCTCCTGGCAAAGTCTTGGGCCTCACTTGCCCAAGAGGGAAGTTTGACACACCTTGTGCCTCTGCTGCTCTTTCATTTTCTCTCATCCAAATTGTTGTACCTGATTCCTAACCATGTTCCCTGGGCATCAGTTTTTCCCCATTCCTACACACTATCTCCTCTGTTTCCAGAGTGAAGCAGGATAAATAATGTTTTTTTGCTTTTTGTTTTTTTGTTTTTTTTACATCTTTATTGAAGTATAATTGCTTTACAATGGTGTGTTAGTTTCTGCTTTATAACAAAGTGAATCAGTTGTACATATACATATGTTCCCATATCTCTTCCCTCTTGCATCTCCCTCCTTCCCCCCCTCCCTATCCCACCCCTCTAGGTGGTCACAAAGCACCAAGCTGATCTCCCTGTGCTATGCGGCTGCTTCCCACTAGCTGTCTATTTTACGTTTGGTAGTGTATATATGTCCATGCCACTCTCTCGCTTTTTCACAGCTTACCCTTGCCGCTC
>NW_020173691.1:1909622-1910164 GCF_003031525.2 Neophocaena asiaeorientalis asiaeorientalis
CTCTTCACTCTTCTGGTCAGGTGGGTTTTTATCTTGCTCCTTCATCTGCTGTGTGTTTTTCTGTCTTCTCATTTTGCTTATCTTACTGTGTTTGGGTTCTGCTTTTTGCAGCCTGCAGGTTTGTAGTTCCCGTTGTTTATGTCCCCAGTGGCTAAAGTTGGTTCAGTGGGTTGTGTAGGCTTGCTGGTGCAGGGGACAAGTGCCTGTGTTGTGGTGGATGAGGCTGGATCTTGTCTTTCTGGTGGGCAGGTCCATATCTGGTGGTGTGTTTTTGGGTGTCTGTGGGCTTATTATGATTTTAGGCAGCCTCTCTGCTAATGGGTGGGGTTGTGTTCCTGTCTTGCTAGTTGTTTGGCATAGGGTGTCCAGCACTGTAGCTTGCTGGTCGTTGAGTGAAGCTGGGTGCTGGATTTGTGATGGAGATCTCTGGCAGATTTTTGCCACTTGATATTATGTGGATCTGGGAGGGCTCTTGTGGACTAGTGTCCTGAAGTTGGCTCTCGCACCTCAGAGGCACAGCACTGACTCCTGGCTGCAGCACC
>NW_020173691.1:1910290-1957061 GCF_003031525.2 Neophocaena asiaeorientalis asiaeorientalis
AAAGAAAGAAAGAAAGGAGGGAGGGAGGGAGGGAAGGAAGGAAGGAAAGAAATAAAGAAAAGAAAGAAAGAAGATAAAATATAATAAAGTAAGATAAAATAAAATAAAGTTATTAAAACAAAAAAAATAATTATTAAGAAAAAAATTTTTAAAAAAGAAAGAAAGAAAAGAAAAAGTGGACAGATAGAACCCTAGGACAAATGGTGGAAGCAAGACAAAATCTCACACAGAAGCATATACATAGACACTCACAAAAAGAGGAAAAGGGGAAAAAATAATAAATCTTGCTCTCAAAGTCCACCTCTTCAATTTGAGATGATTCTTTGTCTATTCATGTATTCCACAGATGCAGGGTACATCAAGTTGATTGTGGAGCTTTAATCCGCTGCTCCTGAGGCTGCTGGGAGAGATTTCCCTTTCTCTTCTTTGTTCTCACAGCTCCTGGGGCTCAGCTTTGGATTTGACCCCGCCTCTGCATGTAGCTCTCCTGAGGGAGTCCGTTCTTCGCTCAGACAGGACGGAGTTAAAGAAGCCACTGATTCTGGGGCTCTGGCTTAATCAGGCCGCGGGGGAGGGAGGGGTATGGAGTGCGGGGTGAGCCTGCAGCAGCAGAGGCCGGCATGACGTTGCACCAGCCTGAGGCCCACCGTGCGTTTTCCCGGGGGAGTTGTCCCTGGATCCCGGGACCCTGGCAGTGGCTGGCTGCACAGCCTCCCGGGAGGGGAGGTGTGGATAGTGACCTGTGCTCGCACACAGGCTTATTGGTGGCAGCAGCAGCAGCCTTAGCGTCTCATGCCCATCTCTGGGGTCCACGCTTTTAGCCGCGGCTTGCGCCCGTCTCTGGAGCTCCTTTAAGCAGCGCTCTTAATCCCCTCTCCTCGCGCACCAGGAAACAGAGAGGGAAGAAAAAGTCTCTTGCCTCTTCGGCAGGTCCAGACTTTTCCCCGGACTCCCTTCTGGCTAGCCGTGGTGCACTAGCCCCACCCGCCCTGGCGGGTGAGCAGACAAGCCTCTCGGGCTGGTGAGTGCCGGTCGGCACCAATCCTCTGTGCGGGAATCTCTCCGCTTTGCCCTCCGCACCCCTGTTGCTCTCCGAGCTATCCCCCTCCGCCACCCGCAGTCTCCACCCGCGAACGGGCTTCCTAGTATATGGAAACCTTTCCTCCTTCAAAGCTCCCTCCCACTGGTGCAGGTCCAGTCCCTATTCCTTTTTGTCTGTTTATTCTTTTTTCTTTTGCCCTACCCAGGTACGTGGGGACTTTCTTGCCTTTTGGGAGGTCTGAGGTCTTCTGCCAGCGTTCAGTAGGTGTTCTGTAGGAGTTGTTCCACGTGTAGATCTATTTCTGGTGTATCTGTGGGGAGGAAGGTGATCTCCGTGTTTTACTCTTCCGCCATCTTCCCCTCGTCTCTCAGGATAAATAATGTTTTGTTGAATTCAAAATATTCAACAGGTTTTGAATATTCATGTTCAAAACTCCAGCCTCCACTGACTTCCCAATTCCTTCCAAGTCAAGTCTGGATCCTCCAGGTGCAAAAAAGAACCTCCTCAATTTTCTCTTATCCCTGGACATCCTGGCTTTCTTATCATTTCTGGAATATGCTAATCCCTTTAGCCCCTCAACCTTAGCAGGCACTGTTTGGTCTATTGTGCACATCGTGCTTCCATTCTGCTCCTCCTCTGCTGCCTAGTTGATTGTTCTTCATGTTTATGAACCCAGGTCAAATGTTTCTTCATTTTAAAGCCTTGTCTGACTCTTCCAAAAAGAATCAGGCTTCTGCTCTTCCATATTCCCATAACATTCTGTTAATATTGCCTTTCAATACCTCTTATTTCATTGTACTTTATTTCATTTTATTTGTACTTATTTCATTCAAAAATACATATTAAGTCTTTATTGGGTTCCTGGCATCTTCAGGGCTCAGGGAACAGAAAAATAAACACAACAGTCTCTGTTCCTGCCTACATGGAGCTCACATTTTAGAAAGAGAAACAGACGGTAAATGTGACAAATACATAAACAAGGTATGTGCAAGTTGTGATAAGCTCTGAGCAAAAGAGAAACAGGCAATAGTACTTAGGAAAGGACAATGTAGATGTGGAGTGCGGTGGTTGATTTTATGTGTCAATTTGACTGGGCCATGGGATGTCTAGATATTTGGTCAAACATTTTTCTGGGTGTGTTTATGTGAGTGTCTCTGGCTGAGATTAATATTTGAATTGGTAGGCTAAGTAAAGCAGATTGCCCTCCCCAGTGTGGGTGGGCCTCATCCAATCAGCTGAAGGACTGAAAAGTACAAAAAGACGGAGTGAGGGAGAATTTGCTTTCCCTGCCAGACTGCCTTTGAGCTGGGGCATTGGTCTTCTCCTGTCTTCAGATTCAGACTCAGACTGGAACATACACCAGCAGCTCTCTTGGGTCTCCACCTTGCTGGCTGCAGATCTTGGACTTCTCAGCCTCTCTAAGCACAAGACCCAGTTCTACATATTTATAATAAATTTATATCTACATATTTCCCTCTCTACCTATCTATATCTCCAACTGATTTTCTGGAGAATCACGACTAATAAATGGGCTTAAGGAAAGTCTGTCTAAAAATATGACACTTGTGCTGAACTCTGGAGAATGAGGAAAAAATGGGCATAATAAGAACCAGAAAAAAATAATTCAACAAAATGGAACATTAGAGCAAAAGCCTGAGGCCAAAAAGAGTTAAAACGAAGGCAGTAAGCATGAGATTATATTGAACAGAAAAGTAGGGACCAGATTGTTTGGGCTTGATTGATAAGGAAGGAGCTCAAATTTTTTCCCTAAAAGCACTAAAAAGCTGAATAACTGGCCCTCAATAAATAGTTGTGTGACAAATGAATTAATGGGTAAGTAGTTGTTTCTCAAATGGTGAAAGCAATTTGAAAACTCTAAAAAGAATGAATATTTTTTCCTTATTCCTTGATAATTTTCAATTAGAGGGCTGGCAGATGGGGTCAAAGGGGAGGATGCAGATAAAAGTTGACTGTGTCATATGAGAACAGCAGAGGCGATGGATGTGCAGCCCTGACACAAATGAGTTTCCTGATATTTTTGCAGTTAGGCTTTTTTAATCTTTTGTGGCAGAGTATGTGTGCACTAATGCAGACTACATTTACCAAATATCATAAGCAATGAATCATCCACTCCGTAAAGCATAAGGAAATTCTCCTCCCAGGAAGCCAGCCACAGCTTTACACAAGAGCACCCTCTTCTGTACATTTGCAGCCCCAGATTTCAGAGAAATAGAGTGATGGTCTCCTGCAATCCCGCTGCAAGCCCCAACCTGATGGAGTCACAGCTAAGTGAAAGCAAGTCCTTATTATCTTCTGTCCTTCCCTCCTCACCCCAAAAGGCCATAGAATGCGTGATTTGTCTGGAACATCTGCCTGAGAATTTAGAAAAGGCAGGGAGTAGAGTTTGGAGAATTTTATTGAAAGGGAAAGGGAAGAGCTTTCCACCTAATAAAATTCTAGCTTACTACCCAGCATTACAGTGATCATCCAGGATGTTCAGGTAGACCAGCCCCAGGAATGAGGGGAACAACATGATGCCCAGAGTCCACAAGGCAGAGAGATGCCCTGAGGTTAAAGGGGAGGAACCAGTACAAGTTCTGCATGTGTAACAGATTGTGTTGTGTTTTGAATGGGATAACTTTAAGACAAGGGAACTGGGCTGTAGTGTAATTCTGTACTGCTTTATGTAGGCTTCTTCAGAGAAGAGTCCCTTGTTCAAGGGGAGATTAATTACTATGGGGCACTAAGCACATAGTACTCAAATACTTATTGAACAAATAAAAATATTGGCTTCCCATGTCTTCAGAAGAGGGAAACATGAAAACTTGTCAGCCGTTTACATCTTAGTTTAATAATTATTTCAGATAACTAAGGTAACAGTATTACTGCACATAGAACAGCCACAAAAACCTCAAGGACATACAAATATGCATTTATTTATCTCACAGGTGTGCTGGTTGTCCGCCCAGTACTGTTGGTCTCAGCTGGGCTAGCCCAGACATCTGTAGCTGACTGGAGTCACCTGGGGACTGCTGATCTGGGGTGGCCTTGGCTGGGGTTGTTTAGTTCTGCTCCCTGTGACTTTCATTCTCCTCTTGAGATGAGCTGTCTGTCCTAGGCATATGCTCTTCATGGGCATAGCAGAGGTTCAAGAGTGTAAGCTCATGCAAGAAAACACTTTTCAAGACTCTATTGCTTTAAGGGAAAAGAATCTGAAAAATAAAGACCTATTTATGTATGTATAACTGAATCACTTTGCTGTATACCTGAAACTAACACCACTTTGTAACTCAACTATAATCCAAATTAAAAAAAAAAGAAAGACTCTACTGCTTCATGGCTGCTGACATCCCATTGGCCAAAACAACTCAAACAGACAAGTTCACCATTGTTGGAGTGGGGAATTCTATTCTTTGTATGGGTGTTATGGGGAAGGAGTGACTATTTCTGAACATGAATCTAATGTACTATGCAGAACCTTTCTTGTAATGTGAGTTGAGGCAGGACAAGTTAGCACATGTAAAGACCCCAAGACATGGCGTCCATGGGGTCTGACCAATTGGGTGCCTCCTGAGGGCTAACCCTCAGGTTAGCCTATCTCATTTAGTCCTGAAAAAGACCCAATGAAGTTTATAATATGAACCTCATTTTATAGAGGGAAAGTTTGAGACTATGAAGAGATGCAGAGAAAATGCTTAAGACCGCTGAAGCAGGAAGTTGCCGAGTCAGCACTTGAACTTAGATCTGTTCTCTTCCAAATCCTATGCTCTTTACCACTGTGACTAAGATCTGGAAACTCCTCCAAGAAGTAGCCCTGACTGGTCCCAGTTTTACTCTTTAGATGAACATAAAACAAACTTAGCCCCTTTTCCAGAAGTTCATCTTTCTTGTATTTGGAGTCAGTTTCCTTGTCTCCTCTCCTTGAGGCCAAGCAGGTCCACTTTCTTGCTCATCTTTCTAGGTCCATATCCCCGGACATTCACTTTCTTGAGAGTCCAACTATAGAAATGACAGAGATAAATAGACCTGGACGAAATAATTCAGAGAAGCCTTTAATAAAGGAGCACATTGTAAAATAAAGACAAGTGGCCAAAACAAAAAGAAGCAAGGCATTTTATTTGTGCTATAAAGCAAGATGAAGACTTGGAGAAAGGTAAGCAAATCTGATTGGTGCCAACCTCAGGTGATGTTTCTGGACACACTGATCATACTATACCTGGATATTTAGTTCAGGGAGCACGTTTGAAGAAAGAAACAGAAAACAGAAATACTTAGAGCTGACCAACCAGAATGATGAAGAAATCTGAAACCATATAACTGGAGGAATTTTTGAGCACAAGCTCTTCAGCTAGGGGAAGAAAAGAGATTTGTTAAAACATGTAAGGAGGGTCTACCTTGTTGCAAAAGGGACTGATGTTTTAGAAGGAAGAACTAAGACTAAAGGGTAGAAATTAAAGATTTCTGCACAACTTGATAATTAAAGCATGAAATATTAGAGCTGTCCAAACAGAGCTCCGATTTCCTTGGAAGACAGTATATTTTATTAAAGTATCAAGAAAAGAGTGGATAATTAACTTATAAAGAAATAGTCAAAGAGATTGGAACTGGAGTACAAATTGGACTAACCGAACAATTTTTTTTTGAACTAGCTGAACATTAAGATATTTTCCAAATTTGAAAATCCCATAAAATCTAAAGAAATAGCCTTTTATTACTATAAATATAATGATAATCATAGTGATAATAATTCATTCTTCTTCTATTTTGTAGTCTGGAACATACCATCATGTACTCAAAATCATTTTGTGGGACAGGTAGAATAGGTATATTGTTCCCTTTGTGTACAAGGAACCAAGGCTCAGAGAGCTAAGCAATTTCCCAGCACAAACAGTAAGTAGAAGAATGGAGATTCTTCCAAGAGGTACCTGTACATTGTACTATTGCTGCCAGGTCTGATCACGAGGAGAAAGTAATGACGGTTCACGACATTGTTGGAGAAAGGAAGAACTGATTTCAGAACGGTCAGCCAGGACTCTGTGTTTGGAGGGCTTGAAGTCATGTCCCCTTTTATTATCTGGTAGGAAGTAGCAGTAAGCACCCCCAACAAGCCAGCAAGCCTTCTTGTACAACCCATTCTTTTCAAGGGCCTTGCTTTGACTCTACCCTGAGACCTTGCAAAAAATGGGCTTCTTTGTGATACAGTGCAATCGAGGCAAAGAAATCCAGTTGGCAGCATTTTCTTTGCCAGACTTCTGAGCTTTGATTGGCTTTACTTCATTTTCCCTTGTTCTCACTTTTTGTGAGACCTGTTTTGTCAATTTCATTTCTGCATCTTCACTTTAGACTAGATAGAAACGTGCACAGAGATTTACCGCTCCCTCTCCTTTCCCTCCACCCTCCCTTGCCTACAGCTCACCGCTGGGCTGGATGAGGGCAAGCAGGAAACGGGCCAACTTGGCTTCCCCCCACCATCATCGAGACAGCCTTGCATCCAACCAGAACCCTCCTTTTCTGAAGTGGACGGCTGTTCACGCACCCCCCCTGTCCCCAGGGACCCACAGCACTCCTTCCGGATACTTGTTCCCAGGTAATTTTTCAGCTACCTATCAGCACTTAACAGACTTGACTTCCCCGACTGAAAGAAGACTAATTAAAATGACAAACCTCACATTGATTTATTACCACATGGGTGAAAACAGTAAACAAGCATGACAGTGCTAAAGTGTTTGCTTCTATCCCACCCCTCCTTCACCTCCCACACCTGTTCCGGGACTGAGGCAGTGGGAAAATGGTGACATCAGTGCAGTGAGTCTGCCCTGTGCTCCCTCCCCACCCAGATCTCTTCACCTTCCCCCACTCCTAGAACATGGAACCCCCAGAACATGGGAGAATCAACTTAAACTTAACCGAACTCACAGCTCTCATCCAGTCCCAAGGGGACACTTGTTATCACTGCATTTCACAGATAAGAAAATCAAGGGCCCAAGAAGTGAAGTGATTAACTCAAGATCACGTAGCTGCTAGACAGATTATTAAACTCTGACACTTGAAAGGACCAATAATTCCTTTATAAAGCTTTCTTTTGTAAAGGTAATTAAACTACTTAAGCTACAGCTATTCAATAAGTATTGAACATTAACCACATGCAAAATGCTGCTCTCAGGGCTGGGAGTTTAGTGCAAAGGCACCAGAAAGCAGCCAGGCCCCAGGTGCTCAAGTACAAGATCCCTTGCTGATTTACATCATTCTTCTATTTGTTCCTTTAGACCCTCTCTTTTTTAACATCTTTATTGGAGTATAATTGCTTTACAATGGTGTGTTAGTTTCTGCTTTATAACAAAGTGACTCAGTTATACATATACATATGTCCCCATATCTCTTCCCTCTTGCATCTCCCTCCCTCCCACCCTCCCTATCTCATCCCTCTAGGTGATCACAAGCACCAAGCTGATCTCCCTGTGCTATGCGGCTTCTTCCCACTAGCTATCTATTTTACGTTTGGTAGTGTATATATAGACCCTCTCTTGACCTCCCTCCTTCTACTGCTTCTACTTCATTTCTCTTCTTTTCACAACAAAATCCCCATAGCATAGTATACGCCCTTACTTTTTTGTAATGAGTACTCTTTAGCAACTTGCATTTAAATTATGCTAAGTTGGGGTTGGCACAAAAGCCCTCTCCACAGATTGCCTGTGACCAACCACTCTAACCATTCTTCCTCTGCCCACTAAATTCTCTCTATGCTATTGCCTTGTTTTATTTTCTTTATAGCACTTACCACACTCTGAAATTATCTTACTGCTCTGTTTGTTAGTTAAGTGCCTGCTTTCCCTCTACAAAGACTGGTCTTGTTTACTGTTGTAAACTTAGGACCTAGAATGGCAGCGAGAATGTAGGAGATCAAGAAATATTTGTCAAGGCTTCCCAGGTGCCTCAATGGTTGGGAATCCGCCTGCCGATGCAGGGGACATGGGTTTCATGCCCCGGTCCGGGAGAATCCCACATGCCGCGGAGCGGCTGGGCCCGTGAGCCATGGCCACTGAGCCTGCACGTCTGGAGCCTGTGCTCCACAACAGGAGGGGCCACAGCAGTGAGAGGCCCGCGTAGGGCAAAAAAAAAAATTGTCGAATGAATGAATGAACAAATGTTTCACTCTCCACAGTCTAATACCCAAGTGTATTTATCCAAACTCATCAAAGATTTCTCTATCATACCTTCTGTAAGTCAGTTCTGTGATGTTGCTTAAGGATTACCGATAATGTGTATAAACTACCTAACATAAGGTCAGGCACACAGTAAGTACAAAACAATTATATGTTGATTACGTAAGGGGCAAGGAAGATTCTATCCTCTAAAAACTTTAGTGCTATTCTGAACACTGTGAACTGTGATTAATAAATGGAGTTAAATTATTTATTAATGATAAGCTATTCTACTAGGTGTTAAGGTAAGAGACCCAAATAAGTATAAGCTCTTTTCTGGGTATAATAACCTACTTGAGTTAAAACCCATAAGAAACATAAATGACAGTATGTGTTGAATAATTCAAGAAGTACTTGCTTAACAAGATAGTATAATAATTGTTATATAATCCTGATAGCTAACATTTATAGAGCTCTAGTTATGTGAAAACACTTGAAACATGGGATCTTATTTAATTTTCATACCACCCTAGGCACTATTATAATCCCTCTTTTATAGACGATGAAAAGAATATAGGAAGCTCTTTCCTTTGATGAGTCACAGAGAGAAAAGGTGGAGGAATTTGCACTTCAAACCCAAGCCCATCAGCCAGGAAATCTCACTCTTCTAGTTGTTATGTAATGCTAGTGTGATAAACTGCTCATCTGTATGGGGTTGGCAATTTTGAACAAATTGAACCAGACATTTAAGATATGGTGCTAATTTTTCAAGTTCAGAGGCCATGGGCTTAGAGCCACTTTGGACTACATCGTTTGGGAAGACTGCACAGAGACTCATGCAGGGAAGCATCTCTGCAGGGACTGTTTCAGGAATGTGTTCAAGGATAGAACAAGGTGATGGTGGGGGAGTTCCTGCTGCAGAATAACTACAGTTGTCTCATTAGTGTTGTCCCATTAGGGTGTCTCATTAGGGTTATATCAGTACTCATTTTTCTCTAGGGTAATGAGAGTCAGTTGCATGGTTTAGAGCTGTGATATAGAGAAATGAGAACTCACTGCAAAATATACTTCAGAAAATTTTCCTTCCATGTTCTTCAGAAGATGTGCACCACTGTCTCCCATGTGTTACGGCCTAACAAAAAGTCAAGTTCCCTTTTATAGGGAAACCTATGTGTCTGTCATTTCTAAGACTCAGCCTTTATACATCTGGCTTCTCAACTTTGCCTAACACCATGGTTAAAAGACACTGGCTTGAAAGACAAAAATCTTGTTATTTCAAGCTCCATTAGAAAATGGACACAGAAAATATTATATAATAGGTTACGTACAATACAGTACTATTTAGCCTTAAAAAAGAAGGAAATCCTGCCACCTGTGGCAAAGTAGATGAACCTGGGGGACATTATGCTAAGTGAAATAAGCCAGACACTGAAGGTAAAATACTGTATGATCTCACTTTTATGTAGAATCCTAGTCAAACTCATAGAAGCAGAAAGTAGAATGGTGGTTGCCAGGGGTGGAGGCAAGAGAAATAAGGACGTGATGGTCAATGGTGCAAAGTTTCAGTTATACAAGATACATAAGTTCTAGACATCAACTACTCAGCATAGTGTCTTTAGGTATCAACACTGTATTGGATACCTAAAATTTGCTAAGAGGGTAGATCGTATGTTAAATCTTCTTACCACCAAAAATAAGTAATAATAAAGGCGTGGGAAGAAATTTGGGGAGGTGATGATTATGACATTGACAATGGTGATGGCTTCATGGATGTATACTTATTCCCAAACTCGTCAAGTTGTATACATTAAGTATCTATAGCTTTTAATATGTCAGTCACAGCTTAATAGAGTGTTTTTTCTTTAAATAAATAAATAAAAAGAAAATGGGGGCTTCCCGGGTGGCGCAGTGGTTGAGAGTCAGCCTGCCGATGCAGGGGACATGGGTTTGTGCCCCGGTCTGGGAAGATCCCACATGCCGCGAAGCGGCTAGGCCCGTGAGCCATGTCCCTTGAGCCTGCGCGTCTGGAGCCTGTGCTCCACAAGGGGAGAGGAAAAAAAGAAAATGGGAGTGAACCATAGGGGAGAGTTGAATACTTTCTAAAGAATTAAAAAATGGATATGTGACACGTGACAGGTTGATAAAGAATTTGAAAAGCCTTTTTTTCACTGAGTTTAGAAACTACCTGAAATTCTGATGCCACAGTGTCAATCCTGAATTTCTGTTTGTGGGAAATAATCTAGGTACACTAGTGTGACAAATATCTCCTAGAACAACAACAAAAATCACTTCTGAAAAGACAGAAGCTCAGTTAGAGGTGATCAAGTCGTTTTCATTTGGATGAGTACAGTAAAGCAATCCACATATGGTAAGACATCATGACTTTTTTCACAGAAATTCCATTAATAGGAAAAATAATTAGATGCATATATTTGATGATGATCAGCTAGCTGGCATTGAAGTGAATCAGTTCAAGATGTTCAGAGTCAAGCTGTGCTGACAGTGATTCATATGCACTGATTAGAAGTATAGAGAATGGGCATTTGGTTGTGGTTGGGTAGGGAAGGAAAACAGAAAGCACAGGAAAATGCTGTAGAAAAAGACTTGACAAATCAAGTCATGCTCAGCTCTAGTTATACAGAGCAGTAGGAGTGTCAGCAAAAGGGTAAATTAAAATAACCTTCCTAATGGTATGCTCAATGTACCTGATTCTCACTGAGGAAAGGGATGACTCAGGTTAGGAGTGACAGGAGATGGTGATCTGCAAGAATTCCCTGGGTTCTCTTCCATCCTAATACCCACCCTCACCCTGCTCCCCGTCTCACCATCTACCTTCCAAAGAAGGAAAGGTTGATGCTGTTAGATGCTAAATGGTCAACTGAGACTTGATCTCACCTGTCAGTTAAACCAAAGGGCATCAGCAGTTTCCCACCTCAGAGACATCTAGAATTCAGTAAAGTATCCTGCCCTCAAAGTTGATGGGAAAATGGAAACAACAAGCCAATGATTACATTGGAAGTAATCTCCCAGGGTCAATGGCAACTCAAGGCTCCCACAAAATGCACATCTTCCCTGCCTCCCCCACTCCACCCCATCTCTTCCTTACTATTTAGAACCTATTTGTCCATGAAACAGTATAAAAAACTTAAAATTATCTTGGCTCAAGGTGGAAATAAAGAAACCACCATCATTAAAAATGTACAGATTTAGCCTGTCAGAAAAATTACTGTCTCTTCCTTTCGGAAGAGGATTGATTTGTCACAGGGCAATTTATCAATGCTTGTGGATATACTGTTTCACCTTTGACAGATATCACCATCTTTTAGGCATCCCTTAACACCCGCTGCTTGCAGTGCAGCAGAAAGCTGTACCCCCGGCTGTCCTCCCTCTTCTGCAGGCCTATTTCACGTGTCTCAATGAAACCCGTGTTTGATTTGATACTGAAAATGATGTTACTTTCTCATACTAGAAATAGAGACCTATAAAATTTGCTCTTCATTATGAAATTAGACAGACCATGTCCTACTGAGTTTTTGGTTATCATTACCTAAATATGTTAAGTTTCTTTTCCCAGGTAAAATTTTGTAGGGGTCTGCTTCAGAACCAGAAGTGGGGTTCTCTTAGAGTGTTACTGCCCAGATCATTCAGGGCAACGTGCTCCTCCCAAGGCCACTGAGAACAAGAGGCAGGAAGGAGCCAGTCACTAATATTCGTTGTGAGGTATTGTACCACAGTATCTTCCCATTGCTCTGCAGAGATCTCTCTAATCCTAGCTGAGAAAAAGACCCATTGGGAACCAGGTGGGTGTTTATGTCAATCCACGTCTGCATACGTGTGTGAGGAGGGGTAGGAGATCAGTTTCAGTTTCTTTTTTTTTTTTTTAAGATTAGAAGTTATCATTGAAATTTACAAATATGTAGTAGATCAGTTCTATTCTATTCTCTTACTTACCATATATGTCTTCATGACTGGGAACTTTAAGTTCTAATAAAAATTCTGGGATGGCTTGGAGTTTCAGCCAGGAAAGTGACAACACAGGAACTGTGGGCCCTGCTATGGGTCTCTGATCAGCCCCATTCTCAGTCCCAGCTGGATTGCACCCCAGAAGGGATCTTCTTGCACTTGTGAATGGGCACCACAGTCAATCCCCTGAAGCTCAGTTCACAAATCAGCCACCCCTGTCCACCTCTCAGTTCTAGGGTGTACACAGAGGCAGTGTAAGCTTTCCTCAGAGGTCAGACTCAGAGACTAGACCCTTGCAAGTCCTTAAAGCTGTCTCAGGGCCATTTGGGCAGGGGATTCCAAGGTCCTGACAACTAGGCAGAGGTTAGACATGGGGATGGATGAATGGGGAAGCATAGGCTCCTGTGGAGCTCCTTGCCTGTGGGAAGGAACAGGCTGGATGAAGACCAGAGAAGGGCCCTCTAAGGCATGGAGGTGAGGGAAGACCAGCTCTTGCTGAGTCTAAGGGCATAACTGCATTCCACTCCAATTATTTCATTATAGACTGATGTCATCTTTCTTTTTTTTAAATTGAACTATTAATTTTACTTTTACACAGCTGGAGTCAATGACATTTTGAACACAACAGGAATCAGTTTCTTTTTACTGAGAAAATTAAGACATTATTTTATTAAGCACTATAAATGCATTGTTTTAATCATATATATTAGGTTTCGAGAAGGGGTTGGACAAAGGGCATGTTCTTTCTCCACCATTTCTTTATGGTCTCAGCAATCTTCTCCATCCATTTTATTAATCAGTTAAAAAAAAAAAAAATCCATCTGCACTGTCTGTTGGACTCCCTGTCACGTCTCAGGGCCACCTGACTTGGCTCTTTTACGGTTGAGGAGAACACAAGAGCAATGGGCTAAAGATAGCAAATCAAAAAGCACTCAGATTTCTTCACAAGTTGCCACTCCCACTCATATGTACAAAGAAATCTATATCATAGCCATTTTTGTAGCAGACATTTTGGAAATAATGACAAAGTGCCAAAAAAGTGAGCTAATTCATGGCCCAGGTCTAAAATGTATTCTTTCAATAAGTATATATTGAATACCTACTCCCTTCCTGAGGCAAATCAGGAAACAACCCAGACCCTCACCCATCCCCCTTAAAAATGTTTTGTCCTTATGGAGCTTATAGTCTTGTCAGAAAGGATAGAAAGTAAACATTAAATAGAAAAAAATAAGTAAGCTACATAATATATTAGAAGATTAAAAACATAATTTGATCATAAAATAAAGAAATCAAAGCAAGATCAGGAGTTTGGGGTGGCAGGTTGCAATTGTAAAGAGGGTGAAACTCATTAATAGGGTGACATTTGAATAAACACTTGAAGGACATGAGGGAGTTAGGGTGAATATATGGGGACAAAACTTTCCATGCTATGGGGACCATCAGCAGAGGCCTAATGATTCAAAAACCAGAAAGAGACTAGTGTGACTGGGATGGAGTGAGTCGGGGGTAGAGGGTAGGAAGCACAGTAAATATGATGTTGAAGAGCTAACAATGGCCAGATCCCTCAGGCATGTTGGTTTAGACCAACATAGAACTTAATTTTTAATCTGAATGAGATGGAAAGCCATTGGAATGTTTTGAGCAGGGGAGTGACATGATCTGACTTGCCTTATGAGACTTATTAGTTTGGAGAAATTGGACTGCAGAAGGAAAAGAGTGGAAGCATGGAAATAAGCAATGAGGCTATTGCAGTAATCCAGGAGAGAGGTGTTGATGATTTGGAACTGGGTAGTAAGAGTAGAGATAGTTAGGACTGGTAGAATTTTGTTATATTTTGAATGTACACCCATCAGGAACTTTTGACAATCAGGAAGAGGGCATGAGAGAAAGGCACAGGTGAAGGATAATGCCAAGGCTTTTATCCTGAAACACTGGATGAGGGGGGCTGCAGGAGCAGCAAGTGTAGAGGAAAGATCTGGAATTCAGTTTTGGACGTCTTGAGTTTGGGATGTCAATCAGAATTCCCAGTGGAGATGCTGAATATATCATTAGATATTCCAGTCTGGAGTGAACTTATGATATAAATTTAAGAGTCCTTAACGTATAGATAATGTGTTAAATCATAAGATTGAATGGAATCACCAAAGACGTGAATGAAACTAAATGAGTTCCAAAGATTGACCCAGAAATACTCCAACATGAAGACATAAACGAAAAGATAAGGAACCAGAAAAGCAGACTGAGAAGAGTGTTCAGAAAATAGGAGGAGAGGGGCTTCCCTGGTGGCACAGTGGTTGAGAGTCTGCCTGCCGATGCAGGGGACATGGGTTCGTGCCCTGGTCCGCGAGGATCCCACGTGCCGCGGAGCGGCTGGGCCCGTGATCCATGGCCGCTGAGCCTGCGCATATGGAGCCTGTGCTCTGCAGCGGGAGAGTGAGATGCCCGCGTACTGCAAAAAAAAAAAAAAGAAAAAGAAAAAAGAAAATAGGAGGAGAAACAGGAGTGTATTATGTTGGAAGTAGAGAAAGAATTTTAAAAGATGGAAGTAAATCAATCATTTCAAATGTGGCCAATAGACCAGGTTAGATGAGATCAATAATAATAGACCATTGAATTTGGAAATAAGGAGTTCATTGGTGCCCATGACAAGATATTTTCTATGGAAAGGTGGGGTTAAAAACTCAATTGGTGAGCGAAAAAGCATGGGACAACCCATGCGTTGTATAGACAACAACTCTTATAGGGGTTTTGCTGCATTGGGGAGCTGAGTGAGTCAAGAAGGAACTATTTTAAGATGAGGAACTAGCAAAAACACATTTGTATGCCAGTTGGAATGTTCCAGGAAAGAAGGAGGAGAAAGAGGGCAGAATTGCTAGAGGAAAGCCCTTGAGCAGGCCAAAGGAACTGCCTTCAGATAGGAGTAAAGTTTGCTTTTTTATTTTAGAGTCATTCAACTGGCTTCAACAATCATACATCCCCGTTACTAAAAATGCAGAGTAAGACTCTTCTCAAACAACTCTCCGTCCCACAAGGGGGTTGATGACTTCTTTTTGATTAAGACCTTAACTGAGGAGCTTAGTGGTTACTGGTAGTGAGTGGCAGAAGGTGTGATGGTTAGTTTGACTGGTTAGTTCCATTTTTCAAAATATTGTATCCAGACATCAGCTATAGGTACTTCAGTGCTCAGGGTTACAAAATGTTAGTTGAGACAATGTGAGTAGGTCAGTGCAAAATTCTATATGCTACTGGAAAAAAATGACTGTAAAGCACATTTTTGGCTAATAGTTTGTCAGTATCTTTATCTTCTTATATGTGAGCAATTGTTACAATGAGCATATCTAGTATGAGTACCTACTCTGCATTTTCCTGACTCCTGGCATTTTCTCCATTTGCAAGTCCTCCCACACTTTTCCAAAGTTCTATTCAAACTTTAACCTTTATAAAGACTTCAGTGATCATCACATGAAATGGGTTCTTTTTCTCTAGACTTCTAGAACGTTTTCTTTGTAGGACTAATTCTACATTTGTATTGTGATGTTTTGTCTTACTTATATATATTCAGATTTCCTTACTAGATTCAATTCTCTTGAAAGTAAAAATAATACAATATAAAAACATCGTGCACTTCATGTCTCCTTCAGTAGAACTCAGCAGATAGATGGATAGATAGGTAGATAGATATGGAGAGAGAGAGAGAGAGAGAATAAATGAATAAAGGGAGAAAGGAAGGAAGGAAGGAAGGAAATAAGAAAGTTCTATAAAGGTAATAGTGATCTTTTTTTTTGTCAGTAATATAAACAAAATCTGCCAAGGGGGCTTATCTGTTTTAAGTTTTTGGCCTTAGCTAAAGTATTTTGAATATCTTATTTTCTTTTGTTCATTTCATTCAAAGAAAGATATGTTATTAAAGTATGGTGAGGATAGCTAAGAGGTTTTAATCAAGTTATATTTCAAGCTGATTATTTTTAGCAGTCACTGTATGGAAGGAGTTCTGATGTGGGGAGAGGAAGGGGTTAGGGAAGGAATTCTTGGGAGTGATGCTTGACACCAGAAACTGTATTAGACAAATAAATATAACAAAACAGAAACAGACTCACAGCTATAGAGAACAAATTAGTGGTTACCAGTGGAGGACAGGGAGGGGGAGAGGGACAAGGACAAGATAGGGGTAGGGGATCAAAAGATACAAACTACTTTGTTTAAAATAGATAAGCTACAAGGATATATTGTAGCCAATATTTTATAATAATGTTAAATGGAGTATAAGCTATAAAAATTTTGAATCACTATGTTGCACACCAGAAACTAATATAATATTGTAAATCAACTATACTTCAATAAAAAAGAAACTGCATTAAATGATCCAAACCCATTATATCCTTCAGTAATAATTTTCTTCTTTACTAACCACAAACTAGAAGTCAATTCCCAAGTGGGACAAGGAAGTCTCAGAAGTTTCAGAGCCTTTTCTTTCCTCCTGTTGCCCATGGTGGTTGTTAATGACAACTTTTACTTGTGCACATGCAAGTAAATAAGTGCTTATCACTTATTGATAATTTACTATGTGTCAGGCACTGTTCTGAGCACTTTGCAATATGTACAATGTATTTAATCACCATTAACAAGTATGTGAAGTGGAAACTATTACTAACCCCATTTTACTGATGTCTCAAATAAGGCATAGCGATGTTACATAACTTGTCTAAAGTTACAATGCTAATAAGAGGCAAGTTGTTCCAGTTAGACCACTGGTTACACAGGACCTAAATGTTTCAGGCAGCCTTACTTTCCCAAGCACAATAGAGAATGTCAACAGCAAGTCCAAGCATTTTGTTGGAACCAATGACACTCTCCCCTCCAAACTGAGCCTCCAGTTAATATTAGGGCAAGAGGGGATATCTGCGGAGGACAAAACATAAAATAAAATAAAATGAAACAAAATAAAATGAAACAAAATAAAATAAAATAATATAAAATAAAATATTCTTGAGAGTGTATTGTGGAAGGGGGAATTTTCCTCTTGGCTATAGAGGAGCCTTATAGTCAAGGAGGCCATATAATATTTTGTGTGCATTTATATACACCCACACACAATTCCAAAGGTAGTTAGTTTACTTGGTTTTGAATATCTGCAACTAATAAAGTTAAACTGTCCGATTAGTTGTATCTCCCAAGTTTCTGCAGGAAGGTTCCTGCCAAGGGAAATGTGATAACTCCAATCTTAAACCAATTGCTTTGTTCTGGAAATATTGTTTTCCAGTTAGCCAGGCCTGGTTTCCACGATGCTATGAGTGAGAGAAGCAGGATCAGCCACACATGAATTATGTGTAATGGGGTCTCCAGAGAAAAAAGAAGGTCTCTTATCAGAACAAGGGCAAAGGGGAGGTGTTCAGGGTCAAGAAAAGCTGTAAATACCACCCAGACTATTACGTTTTATAAGCCAAGTGGGAGGAGAGAAGGACCTGAACTTCTGAACTAAGATAGCGGGAAGCAAAACAACAAGAAGAGGCTCTGGATATCACTAGTCCTTAGAGAAATGCAAGTATGGAGAATACGATGAGATGCCACCTGACCCACCCACTGGAGTGGTTAAAGTCAAAAAGGCTGACAGGACCAAGAGTTGGCCAGGATGTGGGGAAACTGGAACCTCACACATTGCTGGTGGAAATGTAAAATGGTACAGTCACTCTAGAAAACAGGCAGGCACTTTCTTAAAAAAGTTAGATATATACTTACCATATAACCCAGCAAGCCCATTCCTAGAAATCTACCAAGAGAAATGAAAGCATGTGTCCACATAAAGACATGGGTATAAAGGTTTATAAACAGCATTATTTATAATAGTCAAAAACTGGAAACAGCCAAAATGTCCACCAGCTGAAAAATGGATAAAATAAAAGTGATCTATCCACACAATGGAGTACTCTTCAGCAATAAAAAAGGAGCAAAGTCATGACACACGCTGCCACGTGGATAAAACTCGGCAACATTATGCCAGGTGAAAGAAGCAAGATGTAAAAGGCCGCATGT
Organism: Neophocaena asiaeorientalis asiaeorientalis; assembly: GCF_003031525.2. Classification (NCBI taxonomy): domain Eukaryota; kingdom Metazoa; phylum Chordata; class Mammalia; order Artiodactyla; family Phocoenidae; genus Neophocaena; species Neophocaena asiaeorientalis. Next base: position 1,928,468 of record NW_020173691.1, read on the forward strand.
TGTATGATTCCATTTATACGAAATGACCACAAAGGACAATCCATAGAGACAGAAAGTAGATCAAAGGTTGCCAGAGACTCTGTAAGTGGGATTGACTGCAGATAAACCCAAGGTAATTTTTGAGGATTATGGAAGTGTTCTCAATCTGAATTGTGCTGACTGGTGCACAAATGTTTAATAGTACTAAAACTCAGCAAACCATACACTCAAAATGGTAGGTCTCATGGTTTAAAATTCATACCTCAGGAAACTTACTTTAAAAAGGAGGGCTAATGATACTGAGCAGGGCCCTGTGGGACTCCTGGGCACAATAGCCTTTCTGTGCCCCCAATTTCTTGATTACAGGAAATAGACTTCATTCAGCCTCCATGACCTGCCCTGAGTTCCAACTGAGCATGTCCAGATGGATGCTAATTAGAGAAGGGAGGAAGGTCAAAAGAAACAATAGTGCAGCCTTGGGGCGGGGTCCTGGTTCCCTCTCAAGAGATACACACAACAATATCTTGAGCTGTTTTGCAGATACTGAAACCCCCATCAGGTGGGAGAAGTTAACTGGATGCTGCCCTCAAACACTAGACCCCAGACCTGTTGGAACCAGAAGGGTGATGGTGCTGACTCCCACTTACCTTACCACCAACCCATCAGAAGAATGTCCACCAGCTGATCACACCCTCTTTGAACCATTGCTATCAGTATAAAACCTCTCACTACCCCCTCCAAGTTGGGACACACAGTTTCGAGGGTGTTGACCCGCTGTGGCCCCCTTTGCCTGGCAAAGCAATAAAGCTTTCCTACTTCACCCAAAACTGTGTCTCAGAGATTTAATTTGGTGTCAGGGTACAGAGGCCAGATTCGGCTTCAATAAGAAGATGGATTTGAGAGAAACTGGGGACGAAAAATATTCCAGGCCCAATGCTGATTGGCTGTGAGGGACAAATGAGAAGAAAGAGCCCAGGGTGACTCCCAGATTTTTGATGAGGAAATTGGTCGTGACTTTAAACAAATAAAAGAGAGATAATGATTTTGTGTTCAAAGAAACAACAGTTACACTATCCTTCATGTTATAAATAAAAAAACTTCCTGGGCTTCCCTGGTGGCGCAGTGGTTGAGAGTCTGCCTGCCGATGCAGGCTACACGGGTTCGTGCCTCGGTCTGGGAAGATCCCACATGCCGGGGAATCCTTTTCTAGTCCCTTAAAAGTTTAGAATTGAAACAGATTTCATGACCTCTTTTCCTTCACTCTCAACGGTGTCTTGGTTCTTTAAAAGAGGCACTTCTAGCATGCCCGAACCAAAGAAAGCTAAGCAGAATATATTAAATCCCATGCAAGCCTGGTCTAGTAAGTGTTTTATATAAAGTTGCGGCAAGCAGGGGCTACTCTTTGTTGCGGTACGTGGTCTTCTCATTGCCATGGCTTCTCTTGTCGCGGACCATGGGCTCTAGGCACGCAGGCTTCAGTAGTTGTGGCTCACAGGCTATAGAGCACAGGTTCAGTAGTTGTGGCGCACAGGCTTAGTTACTCCGTAACATGTGGGATCGTCCTGGACCAGGGCTAGAACCTGTGTCGCCTGTATCGACAGGTGGATTCTTAACCACTGCGCCACCAAGGAAGTCCCTAGTAAGTGTTACATTTTACTTTAGGAGCACAGAGGCTCAGATACCTTGGCCCATTGTGGATGTAATAAACCTCTTCCTTTTTTAGCTTCTTCCCTGAAGTAATTGAAGCTTCTTCTCAGTTATATGAGTCCAATGTCTCAGGGAGAGAAATTTCTACTCATAAACCAGTTAATCCCAGCCATTACTAGCAATGACTTAGTTTGGACAAAGGCTAGTCTTTCCTACATTTTGAAAAAGACTAGCTTTCTACTCTATCAATAAAGGGGTATTCTTCTAAGTTTTTGCTTGTTTGTTTGTTTAAGGAAAACTCAATATATGATTTGCTTTCTCAGATGCTTCCATGAGGCTAATTTTTCATTAGCCTTTGATCAGATGTAGTCTGAACCACAAAGCTACTTAGAAGCATTTCTCTATCAATACATTGGAAATAAAATTAGCTGGAGAGATTCGATGTAAAATTATTTAACATTATCTATAAATAAATAAATGATCTACAACTAGATAGATGAGAAAAAATGGATTACATAGGACTTATTCTCATATTAATATTCCATATCACCAAAAACTACACATTGGCTCTTTTATTACTGGTTTATTTCATGCAGCCATCTGAAGTCATATATATTTTGAAACTTATTTTATATTCTGACCAGAAACTAAGGTTTAGAAGAAGAAAAAGCACTCAATTTATAACTAGAAGCTACAAAAATTTGTGGTGTTTGTCTCATCCAGACTGATTTTTGAACAAAGGTGCATTTCTTGTTTAGGTGGAAACAACAATTTATTCTTCTGAGATGTTGGGATGCTATGGAACACAGGTATACCTCGCAGTAATCTCGTGTTTTATCCTTGCCTAGAGGGATTCAGGCTCTCCTCTTCACTCCATCCACCAAGGAGGAACAGGATAGAGGGAGAACAGAGCAGCTGTACTTTGTAGTTTGTCAAAAGTAAATTTTAACTCAAACAATTTGTTAGAAATTCAAAAACAATGACTTTCTGGTCTTAAGGATTTCTAGATGATCTCTACATCTCTACAAGGTAAACCTTGAAAGGATTCCTGCAGTCTTCACCTATTTTCTTCTCAGGTGACCATTTATAAGGTCTCAAAAGATAACTGTTAGTCTTTCATACTGTCATTTTCCTAAACAATTTGTAAACTATTTTCATCTACAGATAACAATAGATTCTTCTGAATAAATATTTTAAAAATAGAAGGAAGCTCTTCCTTTCCTCAACTTCTTTTACCTTCATAAACCTATAGAAAAGTCCTTCTTCAAAAACTCGAGAAGTGTATCTTCCACTTCTTAATAAGCAGGTCATCAAAGTGAATAGAATCCTGTACCTTAAGAAACAATACAGATAAAAATGTTTCTGAATGTGATCTCTCTCAGGTGCCAAGAGAACCAGGAATATTCCAGATCACAAAATTGGATGGGGAGAGTAAAAAGTTATCTCTAATTTACAAGTAATGAAACCATAGATATGTTTGTTTCATAAAGTTCAATATACAGGAAACTTTAAAATTAACTCATTCAAGCAATGGTTATTCAAATTACAAAATGGTTCTTTTCTTTAACTGGAAGGCTTCCAAAAGCTATTTGTTTCTGATAGCTATTTGAATGAAGAGCTGGTTCAAAAGAAGGAAGAGAAGTTCATAGCTAAAATAAATATGAGATTAGACATCACTGCTCACTGAAGGTAAATCTGAAATAAAGATGAATTTCTTCTGAAATTAGACCATAAACAATTAGGGGAAACATTTATTAATAAAAATTGGATTTGCTGTGACTATTTCATAAAACGAAGCACATCCCAAATGTCTTCGTTTTTGTAACAGTATCTGCTCCATTGCCTGTGGCCTCTCCCCAAACAACTGTTACTAGCTTGGTCCCAGGAAAAGCAATACTATATTTCTAGCTTGTGTGGTGGGACCGGTTGCCTAGCATTGCAGTAAATTTTACAAAACAGTTGGCAGAAGGATCAGACCAGCTCGGCTAAATGAATTAAGCAATCACATAAGACTGCAGGGCATATTAAGGAGGAATGTCCACATTATAGCACTTGATACTCCCTTCTCACAGCCCCACTTCCCCCCCAGTATAATGCTTTGGCTGAGCAGGCTGTAATCTGATATTAAATAAGGTTCTTGTTAAGTAGATACAATGAAACAATGCTGAGTTTTTGTTGCGTTAGTGGAGTTAAATGCATTTTATTAGCACTCATTAGAACTAGGGAAAATTTGGAGCTAAGGATTCATTAGCCAAAAGAGGCCCCCTGTGAGGTAAAGTGATTAAACTGCTGGGTGCCAGAGAAAGGGGATCTGGGCCACACACAGCAGATCCTGAAAGTCTGTCCTCTCTCGGTCCGCCATGACGAAAATGTCTGAGAACAGTTTGGGGAAGAAATGTTAGGTCCAACCGCAGGTCATCTGAAAGTATGTTTCTTTCTAAAGCTGTTAATTTGACAAAAGGCAGAAGCCCAGAAAGAAAGCACAATTATGATTTATGTTTTAGATTCTAAAGGAAGTCATTTACTTTGGGGATTTGAAAACAGAAAAGTGCTACCAGCTCTTCAGTTTTGAAAGATGTATCATGAACTCTGCTTTTATTCTATTTCGTTGTCAGGAAAAAAACCACACACACACACACACACACACACACACACACACACACACACATACAAACACATCACTGCTCTGAAATAAAAGTTTCCCCCAAAAGTAAAATGAATATGTGAAGCTATTTTTGCTTAATTAAACTTAACCAAACATAATTTTGATCTAAAGAACTAAATGATAATGCATTTTAAATAACCCTGAAACTTCAGAATTTGGCAGTTTCATTGTCATGTTATGTCTCTGTGATGCAGCTCTATGGAGTGGCCAGTTTAGTGAATGCATCCAGCTACTGGCCTGTTATTAACTCTTATTACATCCCTGCTCCCAAATTTCTGTCTCTGGGTTTCCAGCTTCCCACTTCCCATCATCTGCTGGAGCTCTACCACTGGCTGTTCTACAAACCTAGTACGCTCCAAACCAAATCCATCATCAGTCCTCCTAAGGCCCTCCTATTCTCCCTCTATTAATGGCACCTCATCTTCACAGTCATCCAGGGTTGAAACTTCAGCATCATTATTTTTTCTTAGTTTTCACATGCAATCAGTTTACTAACCCTCTAGATTTGACCTCTGCAAAAGCCTTATACTCATCCTCTCTCCTCCCTTGTAGTTTACAAGTCAGATCATCATGTGTTGTCATTTAGACTATTGCCACGGCCTCAACAGCAAACAGGATCTCCTGTCCATTGTTCCTCCATTACACTCTGTCTTGCACACAGTTGCCAAAGTAATCTTCTAGGAGCACAGCTCCAAATGGGCAGATTTTCTTGCCTAAAACCTTCAGTGGGCTTCTATTGTCTCAATCTGTAAAATGAGCATGATGTCTCAATCTGTAAAATGAGTTGATATCTCAACTATTGCAGAGTTGTAGAGCTCCGAAAAGATAATGGATCAAGTCCTCTACCCAGAAGTTATCACATAGTGAGAGCTCAGTAGTGGGTAGTTATTATTATCTGTTATCTTGGTCTCTTCTTTGATCAAGCTGAACTGCTGATTGCTTCCCATACATGCTACCCATGATTCGTTTTTTTCCTGTTCTCATTCAATTCCCTTGGCCTGGAGAACACTGCCTTCATTGACCTAAATTCAAATTCTATTCAATCTCTGACACCCAACTTCAATTAAGCTCTCCCATGCCCTCCTGGATGTAAGGGACTCCTCTCTCATCTCAACAACTACAGCCCTTCAGTCAGGGTTCTTTAATTATCCTTGCGATTTTCTTATATTTGCTAAGTGCTAAAATTTGAGGGGAGACTTTACATCTAATTTATTTTTATATCTATTCTCTCATAACGACTATCGTAGGTCTGTCTCAGGACTATGTTATGGAACTCTGCACAGCTCACGGAATCTGTGCTTGCTTCTGCCCTCCTGCTCCATTTTATGTCTGTGCAGAACTGGAGTGTAGTGTAACCTGAAATGAAATAGACGTTGTGTTTGATCGAGTGGCACTTAATGCCCAAGTGCTCATGTTAATGAGCACGAGTCAAGTATACAGTTTCTTCCATTTCTATCAACTTGTCTTAGCAGTTCAATGTACATGGCCAAGTCTCCCTTCTATCGTTATAGAAAGTACTGCCTTGTACTCCTTTTTTAATTTTCATGCAGCTATAGCTCTTCAAGGCAATATTTTTCATAGCCATTTGTGTCCTCTGTTAGCTCCCTTGCACATGGGCAGGGACCAGCTATATCTTCCGTGTGTGGTACATGTAACTCTGACACCTCACACAGTACCTTCCTCCTGGAGGTGTTCAGAACACACTCACTGAACAATAAAAATACTAAGGAATTTTTCAGTTATGATCTTTGATTCTATAAATCTTGATCCTATAAGTTCACTTTTAGTTCTTTAGTCTAAGAAAACAATGATTAATTTGTACTAATAAAATATCTATAAAACAAAAATACAGAATTTGAAAGTGCAGCATTAGGGAAAGGTTGATAACCTGTTTTGATATAAATTTATTTATTTATTTTTGTCTGCATTGGATGTTCATTGCTGTGCGTGGGCTTTCTCTAGTTGCAGTGAGCAGGGACTACTCTTTGTTGTGGTGCACAGATTTCTCATTGCAGTGGCTTCTCTTTTTGTGGAGCACAGGCTCTAGGCACATGAGCTTCAGTAATTGTGGCACACGGGCTCAGTAGTTGTGGTTTGCGGGCTCTAGAGCACAGGCTCAGTAGTTGTGGCGCACAGGCTTTGTTGCTCCACGGCATGTGGGATCTTCCCACACCAGGGCTCAAACCCGTGTCCCCTGCATTGGTAGGTGGATTCTTAACCACTGAGCCACGTGGGAAGTCCCTGATAACCTTCTAGTAGTAGTAGAAGTGATAGAAGTATCGGTAGAAGTAACATGAAGAAGTTACACTTCCTAAGTTGTTACTCTGGCAGGTGCTCTGTTGCTGGTTTTAATGAATCTCCAAAATATCTGTGCTAAGTATGCTTATTACACAGATAAGAAAATTGAAGCTTGTTTAAGTCACTTGAGAAGGAAAAGAAAAGCTCATTTGACTGAGAAATGAAATAATATATGGCTAATGTGATGACTTCTGTAAAGGTTTACTGGATAGCATTATGTAACAAAAAAAGAAAGCTGGTTATAAAACTATTTTATGACATGTATATACCAAACATAATGGGGAAAAAAGGCTAGGCAGACAATATAGCAAAATATTAAAAGTGCTTATGTTTGAATGATTAGATTTTGATTGGACTGAAATTATTTTATTTTTTAATTATTATTATATTATTTTCCTCATTGTATATCTAAATGTGAATAAGGATGATATGCTATTTTTGGAAAAGAAATAAGAGCATTTTTTATTTGTTTGTTGTCATTATTGTGTGTATGAGTGCTTTTAAGTAAAGCAAAAATAAGGAAGGTTGATGGAGTCTGTGTCTCCCTGAATCATTGTAAGATCGCACATTGGTTAGGCAGGTAAAACTGTCAAAACTATTCTGGCCTTGGGGCCGACTTTTTTCCAGAAAGGCCCAGGGTTGTGCCTTGGTGTTTGCCCTTCCATGACTTTCTGCACAGCAGTTTCTGTCCAGAACTCTAACACCCACCAACCCGCCTACCTCACCCACAACCCCAGGGGCCCTCGGAGCTGGTGCAGGGAAATCTGACTGCTCTTTCCAGGCAGCTGATAGGTTTACACATATTCCCCCAGCTGCCTCAGGGCCCCTTCAGCTCTTGCTCCTGACAAGGCAGGGTTACCTCGTTGCCTCTCTCCTGGAGAGGCAGTCTTACACCGTCCTGAGTAACACCGAGGCCAGCAGTACTGAGTGATCACGTTAGAGAGCTTAGGGCCCCCTTCCCAGAGTCAGGTCCCATGACAAGGGGAAAACAAAAACAAAAAAAAACCTTCGTGTGTCATCTTTCAGAGGAGGAGTGAAATTTGCTGTGCCACTTGGAGCAGCCTGGAGACCACAAGGGACAAAGCACAATGGCTGTAGCAAATTGTGACACTTTTTACTGGGTTTTGTTTGTTTCAAAACCACAACCTAGAAGAAAATAAGTTCTACAAATGCCCAGAATGAAGTTTCCACAGTGAAGAAGGATATTAACCAGAGACTGAGTGGTGAAAACTTTAGGAGTTGTCTTTTAAAGCCCTCAAGCTTCCTCCACATAGATCTCAATGATTGTTTTTTCTCAGAGGACTTTCAAAATAAGGAGTTTGGGTCATTAGGAAGACCTTTTGGATCTGAGAGCATTTTGAGGAGCACAGAAATAAAGACTAATCCATTTTCTCATTTGGAGAATGCTGAATCCTTCAAGTCACTTCAAACATAGGTTTCTAAGAAAGATGCTGTGAGTGTCTACCTTTGATGGCACTGTGAAGAACAGTCTATAAAAGCACAGCAGACAAACAATCTGAAAAAGATAACATTTTAAAAATCCCATTAAAATAGCATCAAAATGGTTAAACACTTAGGAATAAACTTAACCAAGGAGGAGAAAGACTTGTACACTGAAAACTACAAAATAATGATGAAAAAAATTAAAGGCACAAACAAATGGAAAGACATCCTGTATTCATGGATTGGAAGACTTACTATTATTAAAATGTCCATACTATCCAAAGCTATCTAGATTCAATGTAATCCCTATCAAAATCCCAATGGCATTTTTTGCAGAAATTTAAAAAACAACCCTAAAATTCATAGGAAAACGTGAGGGATCTTGAAAAACCAAAATAATCTTGATAAAGATCAAAGCAGGAGACCTTACACTTCTGACTTCATAATACATTGCAAAGCTACAATAATCAAACAGTGTGGTACTGACATAAAGACAGACATATAGACCAATGGAATAAATAGTGAGCCCAGTAGACCCACACATGTTTGGTCAAGTGATCTTTGATAAGGATGCCAAGAATACACAATGGAAAAAAGAATTGTCTCTTTAACAAATGCTCTTTGGAAAACTGAATAGCCGCAAGCAAAAGAATAAAATTAGATCCTTATCTTACACCATACACAAAAATCAACTCAAAACAGCTTAAAGACTTAAACATAAGACCTAAAAAAATCCTAGAAGAAAACATAAGGGAAAAGCTTCTTAATATTGATTTCTTGGATATGACATCAAAAGCACAGACCAAAAAAAGCAAAAAGTAGGCAAGCAGGACTGCATCAACATTTTTCAGCAGCAAAGGAAATAATCAACAGAGTGAAACAGCAACCTACAGAATGGGAGAAAATATTTGCAAATTATATATCTGATAATGGCTTAATATTCAAAATATATAAGGGAATCCTACTACTCAATGGCAAAAAAATTGAATAACTAGATTAAGATAAAAAATTGGCAAAGGCTTGAATGGACATTTTTCCAAAGACATACAAATGGCCCATAGGTATATAAATAGATGCTCACCATCACAAATCATCAGGGTAGTGCAAATCAAAATCACAATGAGATATCATCACACACTTGCTAGGATGACCATTATAAAAACAAACATAGGGCTTCCCTGGTGGTGCAGTGGTTGAGAGTCCGCCTGCCGATGCAGGGGACACAGGTTCGTGCCCTGGTCCGGGAAGATCCCACATGCCGCGGAGTGGCTGGGCCCGTGAGCCATGCCACTGAGCCTGTGCGTCCAGAGCCTGTACTCTGCAACGGGAGAGGCCACAACAGTGAGAGACCCACGTGCCGCAAATAAATAAATAAATAAATAAAAACATAAAAGAAAACAAAACAGAAAATAACAAGTGTAAATGAGGATGTGGAGAAATTGGAACCCATATGCACTGTTGGTGGCAATATAAAATGGTGCAACCACTATGGAAAGCATTATGGACGTTCTTCAAAAAATTAAAAATAGAATTACCATAAGATCCAGCCATCCCACTTCTGGGTATTTATCCAAAGAGTTGAAATCGGGATCTGAAAGAGATATTTGTGCCCATGTATATTGTTGCATTATTCACAATAGCCAAGAGGTGGAAACAACCTAAATGTCCATTAAGGAAGAAATGGATGAATAAAATGTGGTATATACTTAAAATGTAATATTATTTAGCCATAGAAGAGGGAAATCCTGACATATGGTACAACATGGATGAAACTTGAAGGACATTACGCTAAGTGAAATGAGCCAGTAACAGGAGAACAAAACCTGCGTGATTCCACTTATGTAAGGTATCTAAAATAATCAAACTCATCAAAGCAGAAAGTAGAATGGTAGTTGCCAGGGGCTGAAGAGAGAGGGAAATAGGAAGTTACTGTTCAATGAGTATAGAGTATCAATCACGGAAGATGAAAAGTTCTACATATCTGCTGTACAAAAATGTGCATGTAGTTAACAATACAGTACACATAAAACTTTTTAAGAGGGTAGAATTCATATTATATATATTTTTTACTACAATAAAAAAAAGGCAGATCAGAGGAATACCTGGCTGCAATACTGGGTGTGACATTCAATTTCAGGTGTTCAAAAAATGCAACTTTGACATCATTGTCTATAATTATGCTTAATTTATATTTTCATTTCCTATCTTCCCAGTAATGAAAGGGTTATCTCAGCCAATTCAGAAGTCCTCATCATCCATGCAGTAGTAGTTATATAACCAAGGTGTCAAGGAATAGGGATGTATATAGTATATAGAGCATTTACTAATAGTAATTATTATATATTAGCATTTACATTAAAATAGATCATTTATAAAACATTTCGGTGAGAGAAGTAACAGTGAGATTCTGAACAAAGTCTCCCTTAGACCCTGAAAACAAATTTCCTTTATTCTGCCAAAGATGAGGATGCTGGTTCCCTCCACCTCTGAGCCAACCAGCCTGGGATATCTAGCTCCTCCTTCTCTTGGCTGTTATCTTAGATTTCTGGCTTGACAGATTTCACAATGATACAATAAGATGGACTGCTGTGCCTAAAAGCCCAAATTCCATAATCTGAGGTGAAGGTGAATGTACGATGGGGAGCTCTTTTCTGGAGGAACAGTACTTTCAAGTTGTGAATTTACTTCAGCCCTCGAGGTTGTATATAGATATATTAATGTGCTTTCCTGGAATTCATTCTACATTCCCTCCATTGAATAGCAGCCGTGCAATGTGCATGGAATTGACCTCACATCCAGAACTATAGGCTCTTATTGGCCTATGGCTTAAGTCCTGCTCACTGTGGTTAATTCAAGAGTAGGCACGGGGCTTCCCCGGTGGCACAGTGGTTGAGAGTCCACCTGTCAGTGTGGGGGACACGAGTTCAAGCCCTGGTCTGGGAGGATCCCACATGCAGTGGAGCAACTGGGCCCGTGAGCCACAACTACTGAGCCTGCACGTCTGGAGCCTGTGCTCTGCAACAAGAGAGGCCGTGATAGTGAGAGGCCCGCGCACTGAGATGAAGAGTGGCCCCCACTCGCTACAACTAGAGAAAGCCCTCGCACAGAGACGAAGACCCAACACAGCCAAAAATAAAAATAATAATAATAAAAAAAGAGGAGGCACAAAACCTAATTTGGTTCATGACCTAAGTGAAGTAAGGGCTTTGGTTTGATGGTTGAGAAAAGGGAAGTCTTCTATCCTCATATTTGTGGATAAGGATGTAGGGAAGCCCTGTTTTCTGGAGGCAGGCATCTTATGTGCACAAGGAAAATTAACCTTCCTTTGTAATTTTAAGATGATGCTGACTGTATAGAAACAGAGATATGAATAAAAAACCTGTGCCCTTGATTACATAAGTGAAGCACTAGGTCAAACCTCACCTGAAAGGCACTTTGAACTAAACCTCAATTTATAAGAACCAAGAAATGGGCTTTAATTTTTAAGCCAGATTGAGTTAGGTTATCTGTAACCTGCAAGAGAAAGCATTGGAACAGATATGGGAAGAACCTGTATTGATCCCTTACTTTAACACTCTCTCTTCTTCCCAAACTCTTTGAACTTTGGGAGGAACATATTTTCCTTCTGAGAGAATTTATATCTGATTCAGCTAGGTAACTGGTGGCACTACTAGTCTTGGGTCACTTTAAACTAAATTTCATAGACTGAGTGCCTTTGGATCTCCCAGGAGATATGAGCTGAAAAATCCACATGATAGCAGGGGAACTTCTGGTTCATATTTACTCTGAGTTGTAGCCCTTGGGGTCCCAGTAGAAAGTGAGACCATCTCCCTGTAGACATGACTTCTATGGAAAGGCCATGAAAACCAATTTCAATTTTTCCTCCCTGTAAGCTTCTTCAAGATGCCAGCAAAGGTTTCCTGTCCAACTAGTAGAGAGGTAGACAGACCTGGTGACTGCTTTAAATATTCCAGGTGATTTCACATTCCAGTGGCTCCACTGCTGAGCTGAAAGCTGAAGGTGAATCAAGAATTGAGGGAGAAGAAGAGAAAAAGATCGAGAAAGAAAGTTATAGATTATCAAGATCCAGCTTGAAACAGATGGCCATCTACTTAATATTTCCTTTATCTTGTCTTCTTTTGGTTACATAATTAGGATGCCACGTTAGGGATTTAATAGTAATTAATAATATATTTAGAACATGTTAGGGTCAGAGGGAGTTTAGAAATCATCAAAATCAGTAGTTCTAACTCATCAGTATTAAAACCCTTTCTTCAAGCAATCTGTTTAGATGTAAATTCAATATAGGAAACAAATGAGAATAGAATTGCTCTCCTTGAAGGAGGAAGATGGAGCAAGGGATTGTGCTAGCCTTCACCCAGCACTACCCGTTCCTGTAGCTTTAACAGACTCCCTTGCTACCCACCTATTTCCCCTTGGTCTCTTCTATTTCAGTGCACGTCTGACTTCCAACTTCTGAAATATGCATCTGTTTTTCTGAGGGTTGTTGAAACCTATTCCATCCCTAAGCACAGAAGGTGAGAAGCGCTGGGGAATCCATGTGCCTCTCTAGAGCAGCTCTCAACCTACAAATTCCCAGCTGGATCACCCTTCAGGTGGGAGAATTCTGATGCACATGTTCTCAAAGTATGGTCCATGGATATCTGGAGGCCCTCAAGAAATTACTGCCATAATAACTTTAAAGTATTATTTGCCTTTTTCACTGTGTTGACATCTGTACTGACAGTGCAAAAACTATGGTGTGAAATTTGCCTTAGCAATCAGGCAGGGATATCTGCTGTACTAGTTGTACTGATTTTACTGGTAGTCATTGTATTCTCCTCCATCTTGGACTGATGAGGGAAAAAAGTCAGTTTCACTTAAAATGTCCTTCATGAAGCAGTAAAAAATTACATTTTATTAAATACTGACCTTTGAGTAGAAGTCATTTTATTATTCTATGTGAAAATGAGAACTACATATAAAGCAATTCTGTTCCATACTGAAGTATGACCGTTGTTTCAAAGAAAAGCACTTGTAAAACTTTGAATTGAAAGAACAAACTATGCTTATTCAGACTTGGGTACTTGGCAGACATTTTCCAAAATGAATGAAATCAGGCTGTTACTTCAAAGAAACCACTGACAGTATTTGTTGCCAATAATAAAATCTGAGCTTTCAGGAGAAAATTAGAATTTTTGAAAACTTATATCCACCACTGTGAGCTTGATGACTTCCCAAAGCTTAACTGCTTTTTCTGAGGACACAAATGGGGATAATAATGCAAGTGAATTTTTGAGGTTGTATAATTCAATATGTCAGCATTTGGAATATCTGCCTAACTCATTGAACCATTAATTTTCCTTTGACCAACACATGATCAAAATCAAATATGGCAAATATGGTAAAAGATTTGCTCAAAGAACAGGATAAAAACATTGATTTTAATGAAATAAGAATACAAAATGATCGTGTGATTTCAAACTTCGCATTAAAACTAACCTTTAAGAAATTATCAATTGTCAAGTTTTAGTGTAATATCAAACAAGAATATACACAATTATCTGAGAATATTCATACATATATATATATATATATATATATAAATAATTAAAATACTCTTCCTTTTTCGAACAACATAATTGGTTAAGTGTAGAAGTATTTCAACTAAAATATACAGCAAAAGATTGAACACAGAGGCATAAGTGAGAATCCATTTGTTTTCTATTAAACAAGATATTGAAAAAATTTGTAGAAATTATGAAGTATAATGACATCCTTCTCACACAGTTTTCTGTATTGGAAAATATAACAGCTTTTCATAAAATGTTTGCCATTTATTTAACATGTAATATATTTACTCATTTTTAAATTAATAAATACATTTTCTCAGTTTTAATTTCTAGTATGATGAATAATTTTAGATATAAGCCACACAAACGATAGCTTCTTGGGGTCCTCAATAATTAAGATGGTAAAAGTATATTGAGGTTAAAACATTTGAAAGCTGCTGTTTCTCATTATTTCTGAGTTTCCCAGTGGCATGCATCTCAAACTGCTCCCAGGGGTAACTTTCTTGATAATACACACTTTCTGGACTTAATTCACTTCCCTGTCTCACTTCTTCATTCCAAGACCACAGTTCATGGGATCACCTTCCAAGTAAACACCTTATATGCAAATTCTTATCTGAGGAAATCAAATGAGTCCCTCGAAGAACCAAGGGACAGAATATCATAGCCATTGAATTTAGCTCTTTCACTCCACAAAGAAGAAACTGAATGCCAGAGAGAGAAAATGACTTATCCCAGCCAGTGGTACATAGTTTACCTGAATCCACAGATCCCAAGCATTTTCGTTAGCATCAGCTTTGTTAAAGGCAATACAGTCCCAAGGCCTCCCACATCTGTTCATCACTATCTTCCGATCATTATCATACAACATTGGAGAATAAGCATAGTCATGCCATGTTCATCCATTTTCATATTTGTCTCAGTATTTTAAGCACCCTTTAGTATAGTATCCTTGGGAAACTAGGGCATGAGACTTCCTCTGCTTCTAACCCTTGTTTTATTATCAGTCATTTCATGAACTCTAATGCCTGAGGTATCCTATATCTCTGAGAGATAGGAGGTCAAGTAAATGGGTAAAATATATGCTCCCTCCTTTCAAAGAGCTTAAAAATCTCATGTTCATCTTGTCATCCAAAATACATGGGTACTATATTTTAATCTTAGTTGAGTTTACTCACTGGATTTTTGTTTCTTTGTTCTGTTTCCTTTTAATTGGAATCTGTTTAAATAAAGATTTTTGTACATGAATCTGAGGGGCTGTAGGAATGAAAGAATAGACAGAGAAAATTATAACCAACCTTGATCTCTTTTCTTTCTTGGGACTTTCATTTTTTTTTCTTTCATTATTCCATGTGTGGGTATCTAACAACTAATGTTTATTCATCATCCATTCTATATCAGTACGTGTCCGTACATTTTGCAAGGGGTGGGGCTGGAATTCTTTCTGAGATTTTTGACTCCAGAAGTTGTACCATCACCCTCTCACTGTCAGAATAAGCAAGAGTCATAAGCCTAGCCCCAGTCACTTTTATTCTTGGAATTTTATTTAGTGTCAAATAAATTTATTTACCTACCTGAGTCTACCCATCTGGATGGATAGTCTGACAGCTCAGTTTAGATGGGTAGTTCAGTGGTTTCAAGCCTCGGAATTTCTATCCTGATCTGGCACCGTCCCTTTATAAAGTGAACTATTTATGTACCTTAGAATTATTCACTACTAATAAGACAGCACTGCAATACTCATGTCAACTATAAAAGGGTAAAAAATGTTCTTTAATTTAAAAAATATGAACCATGTTAACTTTCTTTGGAATGAAGAGTTTAGAACTGATTTGGGACTTAGAGTCCTGAATAAAATTAATGTATTGGAAACAAATACCTTGCTCTCTTTCTACAATGTTCTTCTTGGAAGCCAAGAATTTTAACTGTTCAGGTGAAGTTTATATTATACTCAGGAGTTCACAATGGACTTCATTGACACGTCAACCTCAGTGGTAGACCTCTTTTTTTTTTTCTTTTCTTATGAGCTCAAGGACTTATAGGAAGAAAATAATGTACAATAATTAAAAACTTCTGAGATTCCTGTTGGAAACCCACAGATGAACAGTAATTCCAAAGAATCAGGCATGTTATTTTCCCAGAAGTGTCTTAAGAAAAGTCTTTTCTTTTTCTAGTGGAAAAACCAACCAGGTATGCATAGCCATTGGAGTAGCTCCCTGCCGCATTCTGTATTGAGTATATTCAGAGCTGCTGAAGAGAATACACACGAATAGACAACATGACCCAAGAACTGAGTTGCCTTGGGAATAGGGATTAAGTCATATTGCCTGTGCATGCTAGAATTATGATTAGGTGGTATTCATTACTTGGTTTAAGTGGCAATGGTTTAGGACTTGGTTTGGATAAAATCTCCAAATAAAATTCTGATTCCAAGTGTAACTGAATACTTAACTTATATTAATTACTTCTTTAGCACACTGTATATTTTTTCATTCCAATTATAAGTTAAATACTCACTCACTCACTTTTTCATTCTTTTAATAGTTCTGAGTGCCTTTTATGTGCCAGGCATGGGCTCATTCTTGGGAATACCAATACAAATAAGACAGGGTCCTTGTGTCAAAGTGCTTACAAATTTCGTGAATATATACTTGCAGAAGAAAATATTAGATTAAATAGTATAAGAAAGAAATTTTAAAAAAGTAATCCTGTCTTGGGTACCAACTATTACATAGTATGAGACACTGCTAGTCTGGCTGAGAGGTCATACACATTGGTGCTTGTTTCTGAATGCAAGTTTAGCTGGGGCTATTTGTCAAGGGCCTCAGTACACCTGAAACTAATACAACATTTTAAATCAACTATATTTCAATAATTTTTTTAAACGTAGGTACAAATTAATTAATTAAAAATAAAAGCATGTGCATACAAAAAAGAGAGGAAATGTCAAGCAGGGGGATCTCTTTAGAGACCAGCACCCACAAATTCATTATATCAAAGAATGAGACATGTGTTAGACTTCAAATGCTCCAGAACCATAAGGACTCCTGTGATTAGGCTGGATTCACTCAGATAATCTAGGATAGACAGCCTCCCCATCTCAAGGTCCTCAACTTTAATCATATCTGTAAAGTCCCTTTTGCCACATCAAGTAACATATTCATGGGTTCTGGAATTAGTATGTAGATATCTTTGGGGAAGCCATTATTCTAATACTACATACTATATTAGTCTACTTCCCTAAATTAAGATTGACACAAACGTTTTTCTTTGAATATTTGAGAATTACAGTACTAAATTCACTTTTCCATAATGCATGCCTAAGACTCTTTCTTTGTTTTGCAACTATACCAATCTATGCATTTCAATTCCATTCTGTTTCAAAGCTCAAATTAAATGACTGTCTCCATAAAGCCTTCCTCAAATATTTTATCCTTCATTAAACCTCCTCTCCCTGGAACTCCTTTCATACTTGATCACATTTGTCATGAAATGGCTCATTTTGTTTCATATGTGTCATTCTTTCCGTCACAGGATTTGTCAGCCCCTAAAGACAGGAAACCCATCCAAAAACACCCCTCTAACCTGGCTCATCTTTGTTCATGCCTCAACTTGGTAAAATCTTTCCTCCATAATTTTAGTCTCTTCATATTTAAGCCCATTCTACAATTTCAGTTTGAATATGCTTTCTAAAATGCCCTTTCCCATTTCCATTCAAAACTTTTAACAATGTGTCCTATTGCCTTTATAATAAAGAAAAAACTCTTTGGTCTTGGCAGTCAGTTCCCACCTTTCTTTTGTTACAACCTTTCTCTCCAAACTTGTAACATATTCATCACTCAACCTTCTGGAGGACACGTTTTCTTTTCTACTCAGAAAAGCCAGGTACATAACTACCTTTTCCTAGCCCTTTGATTTATGTGAATCCCAGTCTTTTAGGACAAGCATTCAATTGATTAATTATTAAGAATAAAGATTTCTATATGGCCCTCATTAAGACATATCTTCAAAACCCCACAAAACTCTTCAATAAAAGACTTTGTAAAACCCCACAGAAAACCTAAGGAATTTTAATATATTTAATGCTTATTTCACTTTTTATTTATTTTGAGAATATCAAAACATAACTATGACCAATATTTCAGACTTGCCCCTAATTCTTGTACTACTCATTCAATGTTTGTTTTATTTTGTTTTGAAAAATAATGCCATTGATATTCTGTAAAAATAAATACTAATAATAAAAACTCAAGAAATGTTGAAAAATGCAAAGATGAAAATATTTGGCCATCCAACTGAATATCTTTTTTGGAAAAATATCAATTCAGGTTTTCTGCCCATTTTTTAATCAGGTCGTTTATTTTTTTGATATTGAGATGTGTGAGCTATTTATATATTTTTAATATTAACCTCTTATTGGTCATGGTTATATCATTTACAAATTTTCTCTCCCATTTAGTAGGTTGTCTTCATTTTGTCGATGGTTTTCTTTGCTGTTCAAAAGCTTTTAAATTTAATTAGGTTCCATTTGTTTATTTTTACTTCTGTTTCTTTTGCCATAGGAGACGATATATATACATATATATATATATACATACATATGTATATATATACACATATATATGTATATATATACACATATATATATATGGCTACAATTTATGAATTTATGCTAAAGAGTGTTCTGCCCATGTTCTCTTCTAGTTTTATGGTTTCATGTCCTCCCTTCCTTCCTTCCATCTTCCCTTCCTTCCTTCCTTCCTTCCTTTCTTTCTTTCTTTCTTTCTTTCTTTCTTTTTCATATGGATAACCAAATTTTCCAGCACCAGTTTCGAAAAGCTAACATTTTCCATTGAATTACCTTTGATCATTTATTGAAAGACAGTAGATCAAATATGTGTACTACCACTTCAGGACTCTCTTCTGTTTTAATCTTCTGTTTTAATCATCTATACATCTATCCTTATGCCAATATCACACTGTTTTGTTTATTATAGCTTTATAATAAAACTTAAAATCACATGGTATAAGAACCCCAACTTAATTTCTTTTCCAATAAGATTTTGCCCATTCTGTGTCCTTTGCACTTCCTTACAAAGTTTTAAATCAGCCTAGCAATTTCTATAAAACAAAACAAAACAAAAATATCCTTGCTGGGATTTTGACTGTGATCACGTTGAATCTATAGATCAATTTGGACAGAATTGATATCTTAACACTGTTGAGTCCTTCAATTCATGAGGACTCATTTGTTTGGGTCTTTCTAACTTTTCTTAGCAATATTCTATAGTCTTCAGTATAAATGTCATGTATACATTTTTGTACATTTATTTCTATTTATAATTTTCTATTTTATTTTACATGGTATATATTTTTTAATTACTGGCTTTCCCTGGTGGTTCAGTGGTTGAGAGTCTGCCTGCCGATGCAGGGGACACAGGTTTGTGCCCCGGTCTGGGAAGATCCCACATGCCACAGAACGGCTAGGCCCGTGAGCCATGGCCGCTGAGCCTGTGCATCCGGAGCCTGTGCTCTGCAACGGGAGAGGCCACAACAGTGAGAGACCCGCGTACCGCAAAAAAAAAAAAAAAAAAAAAAATTTACTGTCAATTGTTTGTTACAAGTATAGAAATAAAACTAATTTTTGTGTATTAACCATGTACCCTACAGTCTTGATAAGCTCACTTATTTGCTCCAAATGCTTTTTTTTGTAGACTTTTAAGGATTTTCTACATAGATGATCATGCCATCTGTAAGGATTGTTTTACACTTCTTTTCTAATCTGGATGCAATTTTCCCCTTGTCTTTTCATACTGACTGTGATCCCCCAGTACAATGCTACTCCAGAAGTAGTAAAGGGGGCAAATTTTTTGGTTCTTTACTTTAGGGAGAAAGTATTCAGTCTTTAGGTAGCTACAGGTGTTTTTGTAGGTGCTCTTTACTAGGTCATTAGCTTTCTGTAAGTTTTTTATCATGATAAGTATTGAATATTGTAAAATCCCTTTTCTGCATTTATTGGGTTATTAATGTGGTTTTTGTTTTTTAGGCTGTCAATATGGTTAAGTACAACAACTGAGTGTTAAATGTCAAACAACTGTTGCGCCTTGCTGTGATGTAATTGGTCATGATATCTTGAACTTTTATAAATTAAATTTTTGCATTCAATTTGATAACTTTGTTTAAAGGGTGGTTGCATCTATTGGGTTGGCCAAAAAGTTCATTTGGGTTTTCCATAATATCTTACAGAAAAAACCTGAATGAACTTTTTGGCCAACCCAATATATTTATGAGACATTGGTCCATAGTTTTGGCTTTTTTTAATGTCTTTATTTGGTTTTGGTCTCAAAGCCATGCTAGCTACTCAAAACTAGTTAAGAAGAGTTTTCTATTTTCTTTAAAAGTTATGTATTACTTATATCCTCATTAGAATTCAGGGATCAGCAAACTTCTGTAAAAACATAGACAATATATAAATGAATAGACATGGCTGTGTTCCTATAAACTTTATTTGTGGATGCTGAAATTTTAATTACATATAATGTTCACATGTTAGGAAATGCAATTCTTCTTTTGATTTTTTTTGCCATCATTGAAAATTGTAATAACCCTTCTTTGCTTAGGGGATGTAGAAAAACAAGTGATGGGCTGGATTTGGCCCACAGGTCATAGTTTGTCAAACAATGTATTCACCAGTGAAATCATTCTGGGTCTGGGGTTTTCTTATAGGAAGGTTTTTAACTTCACATTCAGTGAGATTTGGGCTATCACAATCCAACAGATGTAGGGCTATTCAGGTTACCTAATTCATTTTTTAGTAAGATTTAATACTTTGTATTTTTCAAAGGATAGAATAAAAAATGTTATAGCTGTTTATTTTTATTAACCAAAGTCCATGTTATAAAATTTTAAAATATGTCCACTTTTTTCAGTGCTGGCTTTTCCTGGTTTCATTCATCAAATATTCTTTAATATCATCTTACTTTATTGAGTCAAAACTTCAGTTATTTATTTCTATTTCAGCTCACACATGAAGGGAACATGATGTGATGAAAAACCACTGGGCATAGAGCCAGGAGGCTGAAGTTTTAGTTCTATAAGCTGGGTGACCTTGAGCAAGTCATCAATTTGCATGAACTGCTGTATCCTCACTCATGACGTGGAAATTGGGTGAAGCAATCACCACAGTCTCCATTAGCTCCGAAGTTTATGCCGCAGCATCTGTACATATCTGTAATATATGTGGGAACTGAACAAATGCTATGGCAGAAGTAATACCTCCCTTACAGATTGCTGAGAGGATTAGATAAGCACACAGCTCAGGTGGACAGAGCATGGCCCTTGGTAATCACTGTGTAAGTGTCTTCTAGCACCTACCCAGTGTTTCATTAACCAAGTCTTGTTTAATTCCCTTTTCTCTTCAGTTGTCACTTTTCCAATTTTTAAATGAGGAACTTGGATTAAGTAGATGATATTCAGTGAGTCATTACTAAATTCTGCTCTGATTTTTGTTTCAAAGCTTCTATATATCCAAAAATTGTAATTACTGAATTACATTACTTTTGCACTTTAAAATAATTACAGACCAGGGGTTTCCCTTGTGGCGCAGTGGTTAGGAGTCCGCCTGCCAATGCAGGGGACACGGGTTCGTGCCCTGGTCCAGGAGGGTCCCACATGCTGCGGAGCAGCTGGGCCCGTGAGCCATGGCCGCTGAGCCTGTGCGTCCGGAGCCTGTGCTCTGCAACGGGAGAGGCCACAACAGTGAGAGGCCCGCGTACCGCCAAAAAAAAATAATAATAATAATAATAAATAATTACACACCAGCATCCATATGTAAATCTTTCACCCTAGTTCTTACATATGCGCTAAGACCAGAATGTTCAGGGCCTTTGGGGACAAGATCCGAGGTAGGGCTTGTCATGCCCAAAACTGTCAGCTAAGGGTTTCCCTAAGTTGTTTCTTGTACTCCAGGGGTAAGCGTGGTGAGAAGGGCTATATTTCTGCTAAAAATTTACCTAATTTTTTTTAAAAAGAAAGGATATGTTCCAATATTCCAATTGAAATGTGCAGACTGCAGTTGATGCCAATTTAGCTTTGCATCAATTAAAGTTTGCTTTAATTTTGCTAATGTTTGCTTTTTCTAATGATCAAAAGTAAATTCTGCTTTGTAGAAAAGTGCAAAGATGAAAGCTTCCCTCAGGAATACCTGCAGTGCTCAGGCCAGTGACCTAAATATACAAAGCAGGTGGGTCCTCAGAGAACAAAGTGGATGGATGGTATGAAAGGGAGGATATAGGCAAACAGAAAATGTCTGCAAGTCACCTTTAGTTCCTGGCTGTCAGTTTGTAATCTTTCAGGTAAAATAATTTTTTCTGGTCATAGACAACCACTGTTAAACATTTAATGTGTGTTCTTTCATTCTTTATTTATATACATAAATTTTATGTTTATATGTTTAATTTTTTAACAAAAATTGTATATGGAGGAACAACTCTGTCTTGCTTAGTTCACTTAGGGTACCATGAACACTTATTCATGTCATTAAATAATCTTTAAACACATGGTGTTAATGGCTGCACCATTTTTAACACATACCTTTATTTAATGATTTTGTCTTTTGGGACATTTAGGTTTTTTCCCTCAAAATGTGCTGAAAGGCCTGAATAAAGGCTTCGAGGTGACTTCGTTCCAAAACTATTCTCCCTGTCCTTTTCCACTTAGATCTGTATGGACCCTTGAAGAAGCATGGTCTCTTGCAGGCAGGGGCCTTCCGCTCTGGCATTTATGAAATCGAGGGTCAGCTTTTAGCTTACACGCATGCGCAAGTTCTGATGGAAGGCGACCACTTCACATTTACGTTTTGTTACCAAATACTTGCCTAAATATTTGATAAAACTTGGAAATTGCTAAAGGACAGAAAATATCACTGATTTATTTATGTCCTACCTGGAAGTTTCTTTATATAAATTTGAGTTTATTTCAAGTAGAATAAAAACTTCCCGACAGCACTGCAAATGCACCTCTTGCTTTCTATTCATTCAGCAGAACAAGCGCAGCGACTTCAAGCTGTTTGGTCTGAGCCTTTTCTCTCCCTGCTCCTAACCCGCTCTACATTATTCTAAAAACAGATCTGTGATCTCGTCACTCTTTTGTTCCCTGACCACCAGTGACTCCTCACCATTCACAGAATTAGCCAGGCAGTAAGGGCCCTTTATTTGAGGCTCCAAACTACTTTTGAAGCCTTATTTCCCAATTTCCCCTTCACAATTTGTTTGTTACAGGCAAACTGACATACTGTTTACTAACTGCCTGCCTTGTGTCAGGTGGGTTCCATATAGTATCTTTTTTTTTTTTAATAAATTCATTTATTTATTTGTGTATTTTTATTTTTGGCTGCGTTGGGTCTTCGTTGCTGCACGTGGGCTTTTTCTAGTTGTGGTGAGCGGGGGCTACTCTTTGTTGCAGTGCGCAGGTTTCACTGCAGTGGCTTCTCTTGTTGTGGAGCACGAGTTCTAGGCACGCAGGTTTCAGTAGTTGTGGCACTCAGGCTCAGTAGTTGTGGCTCGAGGGCTCTAGAGTGCAGGCTCAGTAGTTGTGGCACCTGGGCTTAGTTGCTCCGCGGCATGTGGGATCTTCCCGGGCCAGGGATCGAACCCGTGTCCCCTGCAATGGCAGGTGGATTCTTAACCACTGCGCCACCAGGGAAGCCCCCATATAGTATCTTGCATACCTACACCAACCCTGCAAAGTGTCACTGTTATCTTGATTTTGTGTACCAGGAAACTGAGACTCTGTGTAAGGGAAAGTCCTGAATTTCCAGTTTTTCCACTCTATCCTCTTTCTTCTGATTTACTCTTTAGAGATTTCTAACTGGCCTTTCGCTTTTCTGTGTCTAAGCTCTTTCTCCAGCTGCCTGCCTTCCCTGTCCTTCTTTGGTTCCCTCCCCGTTGAAATCCTGTTCATTCTGCAAGGTTCTACTATCAGTACCCAGTCCAGTCCCTTGCACGCAGCAGATGCTCAATAAGAGTAATTAGATGAACATTTGCTGTATCTTTGCCAAAACATCTTCAGATCGTAGGAGGCAGCAATGAATGTCTTTTCCCCCATAGTGCCTGCACATAGTAGACAGTTAGGAAAGAGCTTATTTAAAAAAATGAAATCCCCGTACCTCCTGGAACAAAAAGTCTGCAGGGCTTTGTACCTCCTGGGGTGTCCAAGACCCCATGTCAGAAATGTATGTTTAGGCAGCAGGAACACACGTAAGGCAGGAGAATATGAAAGTACACTGGAAATGTTTCCTAGTTGGGTCAATTCCAATTTGGCAAAAACAGGCGTACCGCTTTTTCTCCAGGGCTCTTTCCCCTAACATCACTTATTAATGCTAATTAGTCAGGGGTGTGCTGTGATGCAGAACACTTGCGACCCACGAGAATTAGAGAGACTGTCATTTCTCAAAAGACCCATGAAAGGCAGAAAGAATAAGTAATGTAGAAGGAGGTAGGGAAAGAGGAACTTCTCTCCAAAAAATTGCCCTGAAATAAGTGCAAGTAAAAATAAATCCACATATAAAACAACTGTACAAATGTTAACAGTATTTTCACAGCTGGGTTTCTTTGCCTAAAATACTTAGCACTTACTTTAGAAAACTCTCTTCTAAACAGGAATGGTCTGACTGATCACAGAAGCTGAACTATGATGGAACTCTGACTTTGAACTTCACTTTTGCCCAGATGGGAATAAAAAGGTGACTTTTTATAAGCAAGGACCTTAATCGTCATGAATCCACCTCAGGCTGTGGTGAGTGACCTTTATCTCACAGATGAGGACGTTGATATAGGGCTCAGTTCAGGAAACTACATTCATAACATTCAGCGTATTTATATCTAGATTAGGACTCTGGATTTAGAACGCTGGAAAACACCAACTTTGTTTCCATCGCAGCGCAAACATCCCACTTGAATAACTAACTGCCCCGTCACTCATCACAGCAGGATTAGTGGTCTTCTAAAAGGATCTGCATTCACATTCCTGGTATTTATTTCCTGAAGATATTAAGAGGGTATGCTATGGTCTTTGGTTTCAAAGACCAATGCCATAGGACATGACTAATCATTATGACGCACTTTTAGGGACTCTCCCCTTAGAAATGCCACCCAAACAGCAGGCCAATGTGCTATGCACACATTAATAAAAATACATGCTTCCTCTCCAGATGACTATGACAGAAGCTATACTCATGAATATGCTGGCTAAATAAAAAATACTATAAAGGACTGTAAAGATTAAAATGTTATGTTAATGATGTCAACTCTCATTTATTTATTTCACAAATATTTCATGAGTGACAGAACTTCCATGTGTCAGAGTAGTAGCTATTGGAATATACAAGTGGAAATAGACAAGGGCCATGTTTTGATAAGCTTGCAATCACCATTCTTATCACCTAATGGAATCTTTCATTTAGTATTTTTTTAGCCAAAACACAGGACTCTTCAAAATTACCAAAATACATGCATATTGTTATAATTATATATATTATATACATATATGTATACACACATACATACTTAGTGAGAAAATAGTAAACACAAGCAATTATTCCTTCTTGGTCAAATTGAGAAAATATTCTTCATGCTTATAGCCCCTGGTGATCACCAGCTGGAATTGGTGTAGTGCAAATTACTTACATCACTTCACTGCACTGTCCCATTTCCCTGCCTAGGTCATAAGCCCTGACTGCCAGGGTCTCTTCCTGACTCATCTGTGTGCCCTCAGTGTCTCATACATGCCTCACACCTCCTAGTCATGCAGGCAGGTTTGGCTGAAGGAAGATGTCATCAGTTAAGGAAACATGAAGTTGACAACAAACTGAACACAAAAGTCAAATGTGAATGTGCTGGCTTTTATTGTTTGTTTGTTTTTTTAATTATCATAGACTAACACTGACTTTCTTTGGTGTACAGTTGTATGCATTTTAACATACTTACAGATCTGTATAACCACTGCTGTGACCAGGATACAGAATGGTTCCATCAACTCTCAAAACACCTCCCTCATGTTATTCCTTTATTGGCATACTCTCCCTCCACCCACAACCTCTGGCAAACACAGATCTGTTCTCCATCACTGTAGGTTTATCTTTTGAGACAGGCTTCTTTCTCTCATCATACTGCCTGAGATTCATCCAAGTTGTTGTGTGTATCAATAGTCTGTCCTTTTTATTGCTGAGTAGTGATGCATCATATGGTATACCACAGTTAGTTCATCCTTTTACACACTGAAGGATATCTGAGTTGCTTCCATTTTGGGGATACTACGTAATAGGCTGCTTATGAACATTTGTGTACCAATTTTCATGTGAACATAAGTTTTCAATTACCTAGTGCAAATACCCAAGAGCAGGATTGTTGGGTCATAAGTTAAGTGTATATTTAACTTTATAAGAAGCTGCTAAACCGTTTTCCAAGTTGGCTGGACCATTTTTCAATCACACGATGTGAGTTTAAGGCACTCCACATCCTTGCCAACACTTGGTATGGTCAGTAATTTTCATTTCAGATATTCTAATAGGTGTGTAGTAGTATCTCATCATGGTTTAAATTTGCATTACCCTAATGCCTTATGGTAATGAACACCTGTTTTTCATGTGCTTATTTTCTATTTCTATATTTTTTTGGTGAAACATCTGTTCACATCCTTTCCCCATTTTTAATTGGATTCCTTAATGTTGAGTTTAAGAGTTCTTTATTCTGGTTACAAGTCCTCTGCTGGATATGTGATTTGAAAACGTTTTCTCCTAGTTTGTGGCTTGTCTTTTTTACTCTCTTGACAATGATTTGGCAAAGTGAAGTTTTTAATTTTAATAAAGACCAATTTTTCCTTTTATAGATTGTGTTTTTGTTATCATTTCTAACACTTCAACTAACACCAGATCATGAAGATTTTCTCCTGTTTGCTTCTAAAACTTATGTTTTTATGATGAATGAATTGAATTTTGATGAATAAAGGAAATGAGGTACTTCATAATAGATTTCCTTCTTTTTTTTTTTTATTTTTTGGGTGGTACGTGGGCCTCTCACTGCTGTGGCTTCTCCCGTTGTGGAGCACAGGCTCCGGATGTGCATGCTCAACGGCCATGGCTCACAGGCCCAGCCGCTCCACGGCATGTGGGATCTTCGCGGACCGGGGCACGAACCCGTGTCCCCTGCATCGGCAGGCAGACTCTCAACCACTGCGCCACCAGGGAAGCCCGGTTTCCTTCTTAATGTTGTAGTTTGCTCCTCCTAATTCTACGGAGTTACCGGAGACTTTTAGACAGACAGCATGTCTGTGAATGACTCTTTCCTCACATAGAGGACTGCCGTCTGTTGTCTACAATTTAATAATTTTTTAAAAATCTGATAAACAAGTTTTTTGTGTATGTCAGATGCATTTGGTGACTACACCTGATCTGAACCAGCGTGAGAGTATTATTAGTCTTTATTTCTCTCTCTTAATGTGACCTTTATACATTCTGTTACAGAACTCTTTGCGTGTTAATTAGGACCTAAACTGGCATATTACCTAATATTCAATATATGGACTGTACAACCCTACTTACTAACATCTGAAAAAATATGAATTCTGTAACATAAGCGTTACAGGAAGAGGAAGGTGTACCTGAAATTTAAAGGTCTCTCGTGACATGATAGTTCCTGTAGTGGCTACAGGAAACCTCTTCCTCGGGCCTCTCCTCATTCTTGTCACAAGTTCTCACTACTGTGACCGAGGATAGGAATAAGGGACATTACATACAGTGCTTTATTCAACCTGAACGAATGTGTCTTCCCTTGTAACAAAGGAGGATTTATGATACTTTTCCCATTTTTCTTTGTGGTAGTAAATAAAAATACTGACCAGTCAGCCCCCTAATATCAAGGAAGGCCTTTATTTTCGCATTATGGTGTGTACGTGTACACACATGTGTGAGTTAGAAACAGGATGGCAGACATGGATCAGGCTCAAACATGGACACCTCAGCCCTCTCTCTACTCGCCAGGACGGGGATGCTGTGTGCCCATCAGGGGAGACTGAAACACGTGTGATGTGACTTGAGACAGTGTCTGGCACATAGCAAAGGCCCGATAAAGTTAGTCAAAGGTCTTGCTGACCACAGTACCTTGTCATTTCAAGTGTAGCAGTACCTGGAATTTTCTATCAGAAACTCAGCCCATTAGACTAAGGATGCCTTCTTCTGGGGTAGGTTGAGGGGAAATCAGAGACTCCCCAGCTCTGCAGCGTGCCACTTTATCATCCCTTTGGCCCTAGTGGAAGACACACTGTCTTTCCTCCTCATTTACTGCTACAAAGATTACAGTGAGGGCCCATGATCTGAGTCCATCCTGTGTCTGAAACCAAGTACACCGTGAGGAAGTTCAGGAACTACTCTCTCTCTAGACTTCTAGAAGCTTATCTCCAGACTTAAAAATTAAAGAGAATAAAACCAGGAGCCAGGAGCAACAAGAAAGAGGGATATGGTTTTCCATTTCTTTCAGTTATGTACTTTTGTCTTGTGGAGTTCAATTTGCAGAAAAGCAGTTAGACAGAGGCAGGGTCGGTTCAGGGGCAAGGCCATATTTAGAAGCTCAAAATGCTTGTTTTTGTGGTGCCAAAGGAATCTACACTTCTTCTTTCTTCCCAAAAGAAAACAGAAGCTCATTATCCTGACAGAGGAAGTCCAGAAGTTTTTAGGTGGAGATTAAACTCTATTCTCAAACACTGATGCTCCTGTTGAGCTTCTTGGTTAAGAGATTTTAATAGGTTTTAAAAATGGTTAGCATGCTACATCGGTCTGCTTTCTAAATAATTTAGAGAACTTGTGACCTGGAACTTTCATGGAGTTGATGTAACTGTTCTGGAAATCTCTTGACTTGAACTTGAGACTCACTTTCATACAGCTGCAATATGTCCACCGTCAACAGCAGTCTGTACCCAGAAAGAAGGAGGGGAAATG
>NW_020173691.1:1957109-2109340 GCF_003031525.2 Neophocaena asiaeorientalis asiaeorientalis
ATCCTCAAATATTTATTTCTTAGGCTGCAGTTCTACACATTGACCACCAGGTGTCTGTCTTCACACAAGCAGTCTTGCTTGTGTGATTTACTACTTGACTGCCAGATTCTTTTTAAGACTAAAGCAATTTTTCTAGATGTTGGTACAAGTGGATATACATGTGCACATATAAAGTGAAGTCTCAGAGCCAAACTAAAAAATTTGCAATTCCTCATCTAAGTAGGAGTAATCAATCGAACCTTGTGTTTATCTTCGGATGTTGTTTAGGAGAACTAATTGAGGCAAGTTACGTGACCAATGGGTTTGGGAAATGGTGAAAAAAAAAAAAATATATATATATATATATGTCCTCTTCCAAAATATCATCTGGTGTTTGTAAAATTCAATGTTTTTAGCAAGCAAACAGGTTTGTTTATGTTCCCAGGAACATTTCTTTTGGTAAAATTAGACAAATTCTCTTCTGAGCTGGCTTCTTACTCCATAGTGAAATGGGATGGTTCAGTTTCTGCCTTAGCAGAATTTCAGTTTCAATCCTTGGCCCTGATACGGTTGAAAAATCTCTCTCTCTTTGTGCAAGAATGAGATTTGATTTCTTTCTTCCCAGAATTGGGAGTGACATTGTAATAGTTACCTAATCCGATAACCTTAAAGGGGTCTGGAATGCACAAATGATGCCCTTGAGTCCATGCCACGGGAGTGCTGCTCTTGCAGTCGCCTGATTGAGCAGTTTCATGGTTATCTCTTTATATCTCCCTCTCCATTTATTTATTTAGTCAGTTACAAAGAGAATAGTTACCATCAATTTAGGAGTCTCCCCCCTTGACTCTTGCTGACCAACATGGAGGTTTCTGAGAGCCCTAGAAGTCCTTGTTTATGCTTTAATTAAATTGTACACAGACATGACTAAAACAATCAACTAGTCCAGGAGATATACCTTAAGAGAAAGAACTGCACTATCCTGTACAACCACTTCACTGGGGTCTTGGGAGGGAGAGGAGATAATTATATTGTATATCAAAGTACAGTGTTGAACCTGAAGACTTCCTTTTCTGTCATTGTTGCTAACTTTTGTTTGGTTTTGTTTATTTTTTGTTTTTGTTTGTTCATTATTTTTGATACCTTTAGGACATTAAAATCAGTTTATCTAGCAAGGTGTTTGTAGCGGGAGCAAAACAAGCCCTCAGGGTTGTGTTCTCATCAATGCTGTCTGTCATTTCTAGTCCCTTAAATATTTTTAGCTATATTTATTACAACTCATTTTCCTCCCAAATTTTGTGTTTAATAACACCATTTTTTATGTCATCTGTTTACTAATTCAAGCAATGCTTATTTACTACTTACAATTACTACAATGTTTATTTACTATTTACTACTTACTGTGAACTTCATGCTGTGGATAAAATAAAAATGACTAAGAACCAGTCCAATGACTAGTTGACTACAATGACTGGTTGACTACAAAAAATGACTACACCAGTAAATAGAATTTTGCCATTTATTTCCTAAATATACTTGTGGTATAAAACAAATTTCTGCTTTTCAGTCATGTAACACTCAACATATAGTTGTTATGTATAGAGAGCATTGTTATTCAAATATGTGAAATATTGAGTCATATTACAGTGGAGATAAAACACAGTGAACTGCTTGTTTACATAAAATTACTATGCAGATGATCTCTCCAATATTATTTAAACTAATATATGCAAACAGAGACAAGGATTGTTATACCCATTCTAAAAGGGGAAATAGAAATTCACTTTGTAAAATTATTTTCACTTGGCTTCAGTTGTCTGGATATAATTATTTTACTTTTATTATTACACTTAAGTCATTACATCTGTCTCCAAAATGTTCTGGAATGGAAGAATTAACAGGAAGCAAGTTCTGCAAATGAAACCCCTTTCTCTCCAAGCATAGGATCCATGGTGATGAATGAATATAGAAGAAGAAATAAAAGCAGCACAAAACTGGAAGGAAGAACTCTAAACGCTTAGGTGAACCTTGGCTAGAATGAAATGGAGAGGATCCATCTCTGTTTCCTCTGAAAACCATTCTTAAAAATCCCAGAGTACATGTTACAGCAATAGTGAAAAGACCAAATGAATGGGATTTTCTTTTTCCACTAGGTAAGAAAAAACAGTGGAGAGAAATTTGCATTTTTTGAAGACATCAAATCTGGGCCAGTTACTCTGATTTGAAAAACAACCAAGAAGGGCTGTGCTACTTTGTAAAACTGTGAAAATAAGAAGCAGGAAGGGCCCCTGTAAAGTCTGTACAGGGTCAAGGAAATTTAGCTTCATTTATTTGCTGTACTTTGGCTAATTTGCCAACTGTAAGCTTTTGCATTCATCTTACTATTTTCCATTTAAGAAGGTCATTCATGAATTCATTCAATTAATGTCAGTCAGCATTTAATAATGGACAGGTAAATGAATAGAAGTGGGTCTGACCTTCAAGCTATTCTGTGTCTAATGAGCTAGTACATGGATTCCTCAACTCACCAAAATTATAACATTATGAATTTATAGTGATAGGAACTCAACTCTAGCAACTCAGAGAGTTCATTCTTACTATCATACACTAGGGAGTATTTGAGCTTGGTCTTAGGTTATAACTAGCTTTTGGTCAGCCATGAGGTGCGGAAAGGTATTTTAGGGGAAAATGAAGAATACCATGAAAATATAGACAACATGGAATTATATTCTTGGGAAAAAAGTATAAAATAGAGTAGCTAGAGCATGTGTGTATGGGACAAAAGTGGCAAGAGATTAAGATGAAAAGGTAAATTGAAAAATGTTATGATAGCTCTTGATATCGTGAATAGGCGCATAGAACTTACTATGTAACAGCTACATTCAGAAAATGCTTTTTCAAAAAAAAATGTTTCATGACTATCACTTGGGATTCTTTAGGAGGTAAGCAACTGAACACCTAGCACAGATGGCTCAAGCAGAAAGAGAATTTTTTGGTTTGCATAAATGAGAAAGCTCATAGGTTGACTTAAGGCACTGTTTGAATTCAGTGACCAAATGGCATCACCAGGATTCATCTCTCTGGGAGTCTGAGGTTGGCTCTATTCTCAGGCTCCTGGTGGTAATGTCTCACCTTGCCCTGCTGCCATGACCTCAAAGGCACATTATCAAACACCCAGCTAGAAAACCTCATCTCCTGATAGCTAAATGACCATGTAGGCAATGAGTCCCTCACTTGGCCACACACCAAGTCTTGAAGCAAGCACTGTGGTCAAGGTAATGGGACGCACTGTTGTTTCTTTAGCAGAAGACATAGATTCCACCCCTGTTGCCTCTGCTGTGAGAAGACATGATGCACTCAAAGCACTGTGGCCAAAAGAAAGAGGAGTCCTTTTTGAGCCACAAGACAAAACTAAGTCCCTGAGAGGTGAAGGGACTCACTAGGAAGTTCTCTCCCTGTTGGCACACTGCCAGGGGAGCCTTCTAATTCCCAGTCTCTTGCTGTTGTATGCTGTCATTTTAGAATAACCCTAAACACTGACCACTAGGGATTTTTGTCAAGGGTGTGATATGGCCAGGTCCACTTTCAGGAAGGAGATTTGTGGCAGTTTGGAAGACAGACTGAAGGTGAGGGAAACCACGGGCAGGATGAGAGGCTAGGAAGACTTCCTTGTCTGAAGGATGGCAGGGCCAGTGCACCAGCAGGGAGAGGGTGAGCAAGAAAGGCATATCCAAGATAGCATCAAGGGATCTTAAATGGATTTAATGATGAGGGAGAAGAAAACACACCTCATGTTCCTTGTCACCCTGAAAAGTGTATTAACGATCAATTTCCCGATAATTTGATATTTCCTTAATCTCTTTCATATGGGTCAGTCATTCATTTAATACATCGCTCATCAAATAACTTGTCAGAGAATGTGTCTGATACTCTGCCAGGTAGCGGAAGAAAACTCAAATGGCAGAGACCCACTCTTCCCACCAGAAACTGTCAACCAGAAAGTCTGGGATGATGATGCCATGAACAAGGCAGGGACACAGGAAGAGGAATGGAAGAGCAAGGAGGAGAAATAACAAGGATGGACCGAGTGGATGCTGTGGTCCCACCCCCATGCCCCCTTTAAGATTAAGGCAGCTATCATTTCATCAGTGATGGGAGAGTTTCTGCTGACAGCTCTCAGCTTTATCTCCAGGAATTGTCCTCAACTGAAGAGAGTCAGCTCACTCATGGGCAAGGCCCTTGGATGTAGCGGGAATTAATGCATAACTAGTCAATGGTAGGATATAAATAGCCAGCCCCCTTTCCTCAAGGCAGGGGAGCTCTGAAGGACCATCCAGCTCCAAACCTGCCAGTAGAACCAGCTGGGGACTTTTCTGTAACTGCATCACAGTTCAACCCCTCCCTCTGCCAAACCATACATCCTTCATTCCCCTATTCACTTTTATCCAGAGAGTTGTCCCCAGTAGACTTTCTGCAGGTACACCTTCTCAGACTACCTGACCAGACAGTGGACTGGGAATGTTAAGTTGAGATGCCTACAGGAAGTCCCTGTAGATGTCAGACAGGCAGGAGTTACTCATAGCTGGAGCTCAGATTGCAGCTGAGAATACAAGCTTGTGAGTCACCAACAGATGGGCAATTGTGAAGCTTGGAACTAGCTGGACACATACATGAGGAGAAGGGGATTAAACATAAAAGAAGGAAATGCTGTCTCCCCTAATTGACCTTTAAGCACAATTCTTTTTCACCCTATACTCCTTCAAGTATTCAAGTGCTATTTCTGAAGGATTTTTATTCCGAAGAAAATTAACTACTGGCATTAATACAGATACTTTCAGTTTTATGATTATTATGACCTACATCATACATGCAAAAGAATATATGGGTAAGTTAAAAATTGTGGTGAAATGAAATGTACTCCCTTCCCAGTATGAAAGATGAAACATTACCAAGAACGCTGAATTTCCTGTGTACCTTTCCCTAACAGTTCCTCCCTCCACACCCCTCGAAGTTCCTTCCTGGGCTAATGTTCAACTAGTTCACGTTGAGATGACCATCCTTGAAGTAGTTACACATTGTTAGCTGAACCACTGCCTCGGGATGCCCCAGCCATTCAGGTACTTTTCCTGGAACCCTCTGGACAACTCCATCAATCAGCATCTTAAAGGAGTGCTGCCGGGCATAGCAGAAGGCAGAGTCCATTCTGACTGGTCATTGTCTATGACATACTGGGGACTGACTGCATAGTAAGAACAAATAAATAGTTTGGGAATCACTATTTTGAATGTGGGGTTCATAAGTCTTCTGTTTTTCTCCGAGGGCAAAAATTTGTATTCTTAAATAATATCATGTTTGATATGAGTTTAGCTTTATGTAAAAAATAAACCCATACTGCACATATTTTTTCCTAAACTTGCTTTTCTTTCATTCAATATCAAATTTGTGGGACCCATCCCTGTTAATGCTTGTGATATAATTCACTCATTTTTACTGGTGCATAGAATTCTATTGTATGCATACAATGTAATTCTGTTTTCCTGCCAATGGATTAGTTCTTTGTTTTCATAAACAATATGATGATGAATATTCTTGTACCTGTTTTCTGGTTCACATGGCAGAAACTTCTCTAGCATATGTCCCTGGGAGTGGACTCACTCAGTGGTAGATTAGATGCAATTTAAAGATTATTAGATTGTGACAAGTCATTTTAAGAGTGTGCTGTGTACACTCTCAGCAGAGTGTAAGAGTCCTCATTGATTTACATCCCTGCTGACACTTAGTATCGTCAGATATTTTAACTTTTGTGAATATAGAGAGTGTGAAATGAAATCTCAGCATTTTCATGAGTAATTAAGGTATTGAGCTTATTTATTCTCTCTATATAAATTCCATTTCTGTGCTCTCATCTGTGAAATGCTGCTTCATCACTTTTGCCCATTTTTCCTTTGATGCATGCATTTAGAATTGATTTCTAGATATTTTTTACATTTCTTTAATACCCATGCTTTACTAGTTACATGTGTTGCAAATATCTTCTCTGGTTTACCTACTTTATTTTCTTCATGAAATGATTTGATAAGAAATGTTCTTAACTTCAATATATTCATATTTATCAATATTTTCCTTTATGGCTATGTGTATGTATTTGACCTCAAGGTATCCTCCTCTCCTCTCAGTCATATTCTCCTATATTTTGCTCTAAAGATGTTAAAATTTCATCTTTCATATTTAAATCCTTAATCCATTTGAAATTTAGTTTTTGCATAATGTGAAGCAAGTATCACTTTAATTTTTTCCACACTGAAACTAATTTTTCAGCACCAACTTTTATTCATCCAAGTGCTCTGTCACATTTGTCTTGCATCAAGTTCCCAAATATGTGTGGGTCTATATCTGAGACATCTGTCATGTTCATTGTTCTTTCTATCCCTGTTCCAGTATAACTCAGCATCACTAGTAAAGCTTTATACAAATGTCTAAATATCTGGTTGAGGAACTCCTCCTACTCTACCTTCTGCAGAAACCTCTTGATTATTCTTGACCCTTTATTTTTTCATTTACGTTTTAGGGTCAGTTGGTCAAGTTCTATTGAAAAACATTCTGTTGGAATATTGATAGGACTAGCATTAAATCAATTAATTAAATGTGAGGAGAAATGACATAGTTATAATATTAAATATTGTTAACCATGGACCTAGTCTATACTTTCATTCAATTGGATATTTAAAGTCATTCAATAAATGTTTATAAAGGTCTTACACAGGTTTTTTTTATCTTTATCCATGAGTGTTTTATATGTTTAACTGATACTGTAAATAACGTCCCATCATTGTATTTTCTAATTGTAGCTGGTATATATAGAAAACTTGTGTAACTTTCTTGTAAGTCTAAAAGTAAGTGTCTATGCATTCTTCTGGGATTTCTATGTAGACTATGATGTCATCTGAAAATAATAACTTTTATTCCCTTCCAACAGTTACATCTATTTTTTTTTTTTTTTTTTGCAGTACGCGGGCCTTTCACTGTTGCGGCCTCTCCCGTTGTGGAGCACAGGCTCCGGACGCGCAGGCTCAGCGGCCATGGCTCACGGGTCCAACCGCTCCGCGGCATGTGGGATCTTCGCGGACCGGGGCACGAACCCGTGTCCCCTGCATCGGCAGGGGGGCTCTCAACCACTGCGCCACCAGGGAAGCCCTACATCTATTTTTATTTGAGTAATTATATTGGATAGAACCTCTAAGATAATATTGGATAGCATTTGTGAGAGTGGGAAGACATGTCCTGCTCCTAATCTTAAAGAGAGTGCCTTAAGGGTTTTACTATTTCTATAATGATTTCTTTAATATTTTGTAAGTGCATTTGTTTTCAGGTTGCAGAAGCACTCCTGATTCCTGGTTTACTAAGGAATTTTTAAATATAAAGAATGGGTGTTGAATATTATTGCATGCTCTTTCTGTATACATTGAAGCAATCATATGATTTTTTTTTTGATTTGTTCATGTGGTGAATCACATTAATAGATTTTCTAACTTGGAACCAATCTTGTATTTCTGGCATACGCTCAACTTAGTCATCGTGTATTACTGTTATAAAACATCATATAAACAATAAAGGATTCTGTTTGCTGATGTTTTCCTTAGTATTTTGCATCTATGTTATAAGTAGAGCTTGTCTGATTCCCTTGTCAAGATACCTTTATCATTTGTTATGCAGGTTATATGAGCCTCATAAAATTAGCTGGGAGTAAGTTGCCTCCATTTTTCTATTCTTTGGAAGATTTGGTATAAGAACTGAGTTTTCCTTAAAAATTTGAATCACTTGTCTCTAAAATCATCTTGTGTTTCATGTTTTCTTGAATCAGTTTTTATAATTTACTTTTTTTTAGGAATCTGTCAATTTCATGTAGATTTTAAAATATATTGGTATAAACTTTACACAATATTTTACTTAAAAAAGGATCTCTGTTGTGTCTGCAGTTATGTCTTCTTTTTATTTGTAACATTGTTTATTTGGATCTCTTCCTTTTTTCCCAGATAAATCTTGCCAATGTTTAAATCTTTTCAAAGAATCAGTTTTTCCTATGTTTATCTTTTTTTCTATCATGGTTTTCTATTTCAGTGATTACTGTTCTTACCTTTATTATTTCCTTCTGCTAGTTTAGTAAGGTTTATTATACTGATCTTTTTCTAACTTCATAAGTTAGGTATTTACCTAATTAAGTTTGGGACTTTCTTCTTTCCTAGTATAAACATTTAAGGCTTTACACTTTCTTAAACAATTGTTTTAGTTAAATCCCACAAATTTTGAAATGTGGTATTTTCATAATTATTCTGTTCCAAGTACTCTCTAATGTCCACTAGAAACTTTGTGAAGTTTTATAAATTTTAATTCCAAACTTACAGACTTTTAAAAAATAAAATGTTTGTTTTAAATAGTTTTAAATTTACAGGAAAGTTTCAAAGATTATACAGAGAATTCAAAGAGTTTCCATTTTTCCTGCACCTAATTTTCTCTATCATTAATATTTTACATTACTATGGTACATTTGTCAAAAATGATGAACCAATATTGATATATTATTATTAACCAAAGTTTCTACTTTATTCACATTTCCTTAGTTTTTACCTATTTTTTTTTTTCTGTTCTAGGATCCCATCCAGGATATCACATTACATTTAGTTTTCACATTTCTTTAGGCTCCTCTACATTGTGACAATTTGTCAAGTATTTTGTAGAATGTTCTTCAACATGGATTTGTCTGATGTTTTTCTCATGGTTAGACTGGGGTTATGGGTTCTTAAGGGAAGGTAAAGTACCATTTTCATCACATCATATCAAAATTCATGCTACTGACATGACATTATTAATGATGTTTACCTTGATCACCTTCTTAAAATAGTATCTGTCAGGTTTCTCCACTGCGGCGTTATTATTTTTGCCCTGTTTCACACTGTGCTCTTTAGAAGGAAATCACTCTGCACAGTCCACCTTTACAGAGTGAGGAGTTACGTTCCATCACATTGTGGGACGGGGAGAGGGGGGGAGTATCTGCATAAATTATTTGGTATTCTTCTGCAAAGTAGATTTATCTTTTCTCCCCCATTTATTCAATACTTTATTTATATTAGTATAAATTTGCAGATATTTATTTTATAGTTCAGGTTATATTCTAATACTGTGCTATTTTATCATGTTTCCCAAATTATTTGACTTCTTAGGAATTTCTAAAGTTTAAAAGCTATCTTTTCACTATTTATTCACTATTTATGTTTATCTTAATTGCATTGTGACTAGAGAAGAGAATCTGTGTGCTACTAATTTTTGAAATTTAGTAGAATTGTTTTATATCCTAGTAGACGTTAAAATTTGTAAATTATCCAAGTACTTGAAAATATTTTTATTTTCTAATTATTGAGCAGTTGCCTATATATGTTGCTATATAATTTTACTGAATTTTTTTGTCTGCTGAATATATATATATATAGTCTCCCAATGGTAAATTTTTAAATTTCTCTTTATACATTTGCAACTACTTTATTAGAAAACTGCAAGATCAGATTTATTTTATTTCCTGATGACTTAAAGCTAAAATGTTATGCAGTAATCTTTATCTTCAATAATGATTTTTATTAAAGTCCTATCTTTCTGACATAATAAAATTACATAAGGTTCTTCTGATTGTTTGCTGCCTGGCATATATTTTTTCCATTAATTTACTTTAATCCTTTCTGTGTCCTTATGTTTTAGAGATGTCTATTGTAAATATAAGATATCTGAAATAGAAAGATATATTTTAGTTTACAATCTTTGTCTTTGAACAGAAAAACTTAATTTACATTTTTTATGATAACTTCATTAATACAGAGGTAGTTCTAACTCACTGTAAACTTTCTATTCTGCTTTTCCTCTTTCTTCTCATTTTCTTACTTATTTTATAATGCTTGACTTTGTTTACCCCTATTTTTAGAAAGTATACATTCTGAATTCTCTGCAGTTACCATAGAAATTTACTATGTATACACAACTCACTGACATGTATAATTAATGGATATTTTAAATTCTATTCCAGAGTATTATATGGAACTTTGAAAACCTTAATTTAGATTACCCTCTTATTATTTTATGTTACTATTGGTTAATACATTCATTGTATTCTAAACACTATGAATTAGACTCAAATTCACATTGTTGGCAATCTGTATATCATCTCCAAAGAAGATATACAGATTGCCAACAAACACATGGAAGAATGCTCAACATCACTAATCATTAGAGAAATGCAAATCAAAACTACAATGAGATATCACCTTACACTGGTCAGAATGGCCATCATCAAAAAGTCTACAAACAATAAATGCTGAAGAGAGTGTGGAGAAAAGGGAACACTCTTGCACTGCTGGTGGGATGTGAATTGGTACAGCCGCTATGGAGAACAGTATGGAGGTTCCTTAAAAAACTACAAACAGAACTACCATATGACCCAGCAATCCCACTACTGTGCATATACCCTGAGAAAACCATAATTCAAAAAGAGTTTTGTACCAAAATGTTCATTGCAGCTCTATTTACAAT
Source organism: Neophocaena asiaeorientalis asiaeorientalis (assembly GCF_003031525.2). Classification (NCBI taxonomy): domain Eukaryota; kingdom Metazoa; phylum Chordata; class Mammalia; order Artiodactyla; family Phocoenidae; genus Neophocaena; species Neophocaena asiaeorientalis. The sequence goes on from NW_020173691.1 coordinate 1,967,658, forward strand.
AGCCAGGAGATGTAAGCAACCTAAGTGTCAAGTGGTACATACAGAGAGCAACCAAAAAAAAAAGAAGTTTTCTGGAGCCTGATTTTCTTTGTTTCTTTTAAGGCCATAATTGTTTTTCTCTTGTTCTTTATAAAAGTAATATTTCTTTTTAAAGAATGAAGCCTTTCTACCAGCAATCTTCTTCATCCAAAAGGTGGATTTTTAACAACTGTTCAACTATAATAGTGCAATGGAACTGTCTGCCTTGTTATACACTAACTCCATTTAAGATCTTTGCTGTGTGTTAAAAAAGAATCAAAGCCAATCCCCACACTATAGAAAGGCATGAGACATCTGAACATTATCTGTAGCAGGCACATCCGGTACCTAAAAAAAGCACAAAGAACTCAGAATATACCTGCAACCGTGACAAGGATGATATATAAGCATGGAGCATGTACACACTGATGGAGAAATATCTCTGGTATAAGACTGCGCTTATGAAATATGGAACTTATTACTGGGTTTTCAGTTATTAACGAGTGTACCAAAGGGTCTTGTGACTCCGCTGCACAAGAGAAGTTTTATTCTTGGCTGCACACAATCTGTCAACATATGTATTCTGAGTCTAATGTCCTCAAAACCTAGACTTTCAGCCAAATTTTTTTCCCGGTGCTCTTAGAATTATAAAGTCTTACTTTTAACATCTTCTTGTTAAGCATGACCCTAACCAGAAGTGACAGAGCTTGGCTTACTACAGTGTCAAGGGAGAAGGAATGTCTGTGACAGAGTGGCTACCCCAGGATGGATGACAACGGTACACATACTCGTCTCTGCCCTGGGGGGCGGGGGGTGCCTATTGGCTTTGATTATAGGAGCCGATGCTGGGGATCCAAGCCAAGCTCCACTGACATATAGGAAGCACACCTTCTGCTGCTTTTATGAGAAATTGTGGGTGTTAATACATAAATCTCAGAGGTTGCTGAGATGGGCCTGCATATTGGGGCCCCATTGTTTGTCTGTACGTGGCTCAGACCTGGCCCTAACACCGGGCTGCTTTCAACTTATTTTGGCAGGTGTGTAGGCTGTTCAGCAATAATTAGGAAGAAGAACGAAGGAAACAGAGGCTCTCTGTTCCTTCTACAGTTCAGTGGCCTGCTCCATGCCCTGTGCTGCAAACCAAACCCGGAGGGCCAAGCTGGCACCTGGACCTGGGAGTAGTGTGAACAGAGAAAGTGAGAAAGGACTTCAGGACCATCATATCTCCCTATCAGAGCTGACCTGAAACTTGATTTGTCATTACATGTCCCTAAATTGTCATAATAATTACATGTATTCAAATGTTCTGAAACAGTCATGATTGAAAATATTCCATCCTGTTGTTCCTAAGAGAACACTTATTCTTATGAGACCATTCATCCCAAATCCGGGTTTGGAAACTTTTCAGAATATATAAAATAGATAACTAATAAGGACCTAGCGTATAGCACAGGGAACTCTACTCAATACACTGTAATGGCGTATATGGGAAAAGAATCTTAAAAAGAGTGGATATATGTATAGGTATAACTGATTCACTTTGTTGTACACCTGAAACAAACACAACATTGTAAATCAGCTATAATCTAATAAAAATTTTAAGAAAACGTATAGCCTACTTTGCTATGACGTCAACAGATAATCTCTACTGGAATTTGTCCCCATTCAAGTTGAAATGAGTGACAATGCCGAGTCCCAATTTATACACCTTCCAGTTCTCCAGTACCTGAGCTCTCTTCTTTCTCATATGACTTTCAAAGACAAAAGACACAGCATAGGTTTGTGAGCCTACCACTTAAATAAAGTGAGGAAACGAAGAGATGGGTCCCTCGTATGCAATTCGTGAATTAGCTTTTTTTCTCACCCAGGAGCCTCTTCTTCGCTGGGCATGATCCTCCTAGGTTGGAACACGTCACCAGGCTTCAAGGACATCATCTTAGGCATGACAAATGCTCCAGAATATTCTCTTCCTGCTGCCTGAGCCTTCATCTCTTCAGACCTCAGCTGGCGCTGATTTCAGATTTACCCACAAATTAGATTTCCCATGCACTTGATGGTTTTTCTACTTCTAAGGCAACACTTAATCCTGCCTGTGTGTCTGGAATCCCACCTGAGTCACAGCTTAGGTGTGGGTATGTCAGACATACTTTCCCCACCATCATTTCATCAGGACTAGACTTTCGCCAGACCATCCAGCAATATAAGAAAGAGATAGAACTGCAGAATATCTGACCCAAGTGCTATGATAGAATTGTCCACTGAGGAGTTAAAGTGTGTACACTTATCAAAACCCATTTCTGGCTCTCCTTTTGCTGTTTTACTGGTATTTTAAGTTACTAATAGAACTCCTTCCTGCTGCACTGTCTTCCAAACTGCTTGAGCAACAGTTGCTGCTGTGAGCAGATACAATTTTTTAAAAAATTAAGCTAGACTGTTTTCCAAACTGACTTAAAATTTTGCATTATCACCAAGAATGCATGAGGATATCCATTTTCTCACATCTCTGCCAGTGGTAGGGGTTTTGATCCTTCTTATTTTTTGCCAGTCTAGTGGGTACAAAGGGAGAGCACACTGCTACTTTATTTTGTAATGTGACGTCTGTAGAATTTGAGCATATTTTCATGTGTTTGGTAGCTGTTTTCATATGATTTTCAATGAGTTGCCTATACATGTCCCATACCAAATTTTCTGGCAATTTTAAAAAGCTATTTGAATATTATGATAATAATTCCTTACGTTCACCTTCTATATTACAAACATTTTCCAAAATTAATCACTTGTTGACAGTGTTTGTATTTTCCACATATATTTTTAATTAAAATTTTTAAAGTTTTAATTAAAATTTAGAATTACGTACATATAATTATAATGTATAAATGTAAACAACTATAGACTTTGAATTTCTGGTCTTTAAGAAGGTTTGTCTTGCCCTTGGATGTACTTGGAATGTTCTAGATTCTCAAATATGCAATCTCACTTACAAGAATCTATCCCGTGAAAATAAAATCTTGGGACATGATATTTGCAGAGGGATATTATTTTAGAATGTTTTACCATGGAATAATAAAATATAAAATAAAATAAATGTCCATCACTCAGGGAATGACTGAATAAATCATGGAGGATAAACACTATTAAAAGAAGAAAGAGGGCTTCCCTGGTGGCGCAGTGGTTGAGAGTCCGCCTGCCGATGCACTGGACACGGGTTCGTGCCCCAGTCCGGGAAGATCCCACATGCCGTGGAGCGGCTGGGCCCATGAGCCATGGCCACTAAGCCTGCACGTCCAGAGCCTGTGCTCTGCAACAGGAGAGGCCACAACAGTGAGAGGCCCGCGTACTGCAAAAAAAAAAAAAAAAGAAAAGAAAGAGAGCTCTAAAAGTTTTCTTTGAGAGATTTCCCATGAAATATTTTTGAGTGAGAAAAGCAAGTTGTAGCAAATTATGCATACTATGAAGCCACACTTACAAAAAAATGCATGTATGAATATGTACACTGTATACGTATTTACACCTGTACATGTGTATGAGCATAGAAAACTACAAAGGTTATATACTGAGTTGTTAAAAGGAGATGAGAATGATAATGAAGAGGTAGAGAAACAGAAGGATGGAGGAAGAGAGAATCATAAAGTTGGGGAAGGTTATATTAAAGACAATGTACAAGAACAAAAATACCTGCCTTTAAAAATCAAGCGACATTTTTAATCTTCATTTGAATGTCTTACATCACTGTAAGATTTGCCTTTCATTTATCTTCACATTATGTCATAGAGGAGAGAAAGCTAAGTTTTATGTTAGGTGAAGGTATTGATGTAATACGAAAAACTTGGTGCTTGCTTGGCTTCAGCTACTTGGCAACTGACATTACATCTCAAAACCTGTCATGGGTCTGATGACCACAGATCCTGGGAAGCTCCAATGGTACCTTATCTATGATCTAACCCAGGGTTCCTCAACAGCATTGTAACTGACATTTTGTGCTAGATCATGAATTCCTTGTTGTGAAGGGTCATTCTGTGCAATGCCAAAGGCTTATCTGCATCTCTAGCCCTACCTATTAGATGCCAGTAGCACCCAACAGTAACAATCAAAAATATTCCCCAGATTTATCAAATGTTCCTTAGGGAAGTGAAATCACTCAGTTTTGAACCACTAATCTCATCTGAATGATTATTATATCCTTTTCCTGAAATTTGTTTTTCTGGTAACAAGAAGACACTTCTTAATGATTCCTTTGAAAACTGACCCCTTTGAATTATTTCAGTGCCCTTTATTTTGATTAAGTGTGTGTCACCTTATCATTAGTGGGAGAGGGAGATACGATCTTGTTGTTTTCCTGTCAGTATTGCACAAACAAGTTAGAGTGACTCATTCACTCTGGGCACAAGAAGCCTCAGCCTTCAGGTACACCGGGAATGTTCATTATAAATCATAATTATCTGGATTGTTTGGAGCTACTGTTATAGACCTAGGGAACAATGACTTCAAATTTTTTGAAAATGAGGGAAGTTCCTTTCTACTTATTTGCTTTATTCCTACAGTAATCACACATACACAGGAACTGCTTTATTCTTTATTGCACTCTTTTATCTTAGAATTCCAGGCTTTCACAAAACTGATAATCTAGGGCAAAGAAATCAATCAGGAATTTAAAAACTGTTAGGGCTTTGATGATTTTGCTCTAAGGCTGTCACTCTGACTTAGTTCAGAGAACTCTGTAATCCTGAATAGTCTAATTGTTACAACCTAAAGGAAATTCTCCTCAAATGTCCCATATAGATTAAAAATTTCAAGCCAGGGACACTGTTGATTTTGCCTCAGGGATACCTGTCCAATGGCTTTCTCAGATCACCAAGAAGTACAGAGGGCTGTGAAGCTTTGTCATGTTTACAGAACTGTTTTTGTTTGTTTGTTTTGTAGCCAAATGTGATCTGAGACTTGCTTTCACGAAAACCTTTTTAGTGAGATTGGGAGCAAGCAACTAACCCCATCACTTTCAGCAGTGTGGTGACTACTAAGATTTATTTAAAAGAAACTAAATAGGGCCCAAAGCTAAATGGCTTAGGCCAATCCAAAACACAAGTAAACTTTTCTCATCTTCACAACAATCTTAAAAACATTTGTTTACTCATTTATTCATATTTATTCATAATAAAAGAAATTTCTAAATACTATGTGCAGGCTTTGTGCTGGGATTACAATGGTAAACAAAAATACTCCCTGCTCTCATGGAGTTTAAGATCTAGAGGAGTAAAGAGGCATTAATTGTACACTTTAATAAATAAGGGTTACATGTTCTGGAGAGGTCCATGGCACTATATGAGATTTGCTTTGCTCAGGAGGGCAGGGAAAATTTCCTTGAGAAACTGATGCTTACACTGAGATATGAAGCATCATTAGAAGTTAACTTGGTGAAGAAGGGAGAGAATAGGATTTCAAGAACGAACAGAGCATGTGCAAAGTCCCTGACAAGAGGGAGAGTATTGAGGATAAGGAGCGGAAAGCAGACCAGTGGGACTAACTCTGAGATGGCAAATGGAGAGGAGCCAGGTGAGATCAGCTTGAGAGGTGGGCAGAGACCAGACCTTTTAATTCAAAACAGGTTTTGCCTAAATCTTACAAGCAATGAGAAATCATGAAGAATTTTAAGAAAACAGTTGCTATAATCAGTGTTATTTAAGCAAGAGGTTGACAAAATTGTGTTTTTAATTTATTCTGGCTGAGTTTAAGGAAAGGGTATGAAGGGGGCCAGAGAGCACATTGGCAGGTAATTGAGGAAAATGTTTAGCTGGTTCAAGAAATAGAAGATGATAGTTTGCATTAAGATGGCTGAAACAGTAGTGGTGAAGATGAAGAAAAGTGAGTAAGTGCAAGAGATACCTATTGAGTAATATCAATTGGAATTTGTGGTATGTATTGGTTGCTGGAGGATGAGAGGTGAGAGAGAGAGATTGTAAGAGTGTTCTGGGAAAATTAGATTCATATCACAAATATTATTCTGTTTGACTTTTAGATGAACCTCAGATAATTTAACAAACTTTACCCAGGTTCACAGAAGTAACCCATGGCTTAGCCAGAGTTGAACCCAAGTGAGTCCAACAACAAAGCCAGCAGTTTATTCATGGCTGAAACAGTTTTTAAGAGAGTAAATTTGACCTGGGAAATGAAACACTTTAAAAAGGACTGGTGGGAATTCCCTGGTGGCACAGTGGTTAAGAATCTGCCTGCCAATACAGGGGACATGGGTTCGAGCCCTGGTCCAGGAAGATCCCACATGCTGGGGATCAACTAAGCCCATGTGCTGCAAATACTGAGCCTGTGCACTAGAACCTGTGAGCCACAACTACTGAGCCCACGTGCCACAACTACTGAAGTCTGCATGCCTAGAGCCTGTGCTCTGAAACAAAGAGAAGCCACTGCAATGAAGAGTAGCCCCCACTCGCCACAACTGGAGAAAGCCCTCGCACAGCAATGAAGACCCAACACAGCCAAAAAAATAAATAGATAAATAAATAAATTTATATTTAAAAATGCTTTAAAAATAAATAAAATATAAAGGACTGGTGCTGTACAGTAGAAACTAACACAACATTGTAAAAGAGCTATACCCCAATTAAAAAAAAAAAAAACAACAAAACAGAAAAAGACTGGTGGTCTCTGGGGTAAAAATTGGAATCCTGGTACTTTTAATGAAATAAAAGGGCATCTCCTACCATAGACTTCTTCTCGCACTTTTATTTCACTCACATTTTATTTGGCATGTGACTTACTCTTAACTTCTAATAAACCAGTTAAAATGTGATTCTGCAAGGAGGGCAGCAGTAGCAGCTACATTGTTTTCTAATCTTGCCAAAACCTAACATGACAAAAGACAGAATAACTAGACAGCAAAACCAAAAACACATGGATATTTTAAAATAAAACTGAATAACACAATTCTCAAACAACAAAAGAATGAGTACAAGCTACCAGCAGCCAAGCCCTGCATAGTACTGCTATTTGAATAGCCTGAAATGTCTAAGAACAGGGGAATTTCAAAATAGCCAGGGCAGTGCAGTGGGAAGGGTCATGGGCCAATTTTAGATTTTCACCTGAAACTAAGAGACGTTTTACCCAATGTAATTGTAAATTAATGAAACAGGCCTACTGTAAATACCAATGGGTATGGAGTAGCAAATCCCCAGTGAATTCTCAAAACTGGCCCAGCAAGTCTCCTTTACAGATAGATCCATGCACAAAGGAGAAACTTCTGGGAGTTGAATCAAAATTGATAGGAATAGGGACAATGGAGATGAAATAATAAAAGGTCCAGATAAAACTGGGGAAAGGGAAAAGAGTCAGGAAGGCTCAGAAGCAAACCACCATATATTTGAACACTACAAGAAAACAATATATCAGGGAATTCTGTGGAGTGAGAAAAGTTTCCCTGAACCACATTTCTTTCTAAAGTTGGGGAAAGTTAATTTCACAAAAAATGAACACAGAAAATACTTGAAGTTAAATTCCATATAAAATTATTATAAGAAAAAAGATAATATGAAATAACATCCCTACAGGCAATGGAAATGTGCCAGAAAGATAGGCCCTATAATAGAATAAACTATAAACATTTTCAAGTGGAAGAAAGAAAATGCAAATCAGAATGAGGAAACATAAATCCGGTTTAGAAATATTTATTAATTTACTGACAGAACTCAGGAAGCAATTATGCGATAATTTCAGAAGTGAGGGCTAACCTGGGAAAAATACAAAAGCTACTAAACACAACAGAAATGTCTTAAGGAGAAGAGATGGTGAAAAAGAGGAAGAAAAGCAAGATCCAGTATAGGTATAATGGGAGTCCATGATGACAGAAACCAAAGCAAGAGAGTAAAACAAATGCTAAAAACTGTAATTTAAGAATGTCTTGAAACAAAGAGTAGCTTGAAACTTCAAAGTGAAAGAGCATGCTGTCCCCCTGAGAATACTGAACCAGAATGACCAATATCAAGACATGTTCTAGAAAAATTACTGAACCCAAAGTTTTAATTAATTTATTTATTTAATTTCACTAGTTGCTATGAAGTTGTTGTTTGATAGATCACATTTGTAATGGCCTCTTCAGTAATTTACTTGGCTGAGTAAAGCCACAATGCCCAATGTCATACCCACCTTCTGGGGAACTGGTCAACTCTGAGACTAAAAGGTCCAATTTCCTCTCCCCAGCTTGAGACATCTCCCAACTGCAGTGCTCCCTTTAGGGTTGGGTGAAGCTTTGTTGCAACTGCACCACACCTCAACTTCTCTCTCTATCTAACCTTGTTTTCTTCCCTCGCCTGAGCTGAGGACATTCTCTAATAAACTTCCTTCATGCTGATGTCATATCAGTGTGTGCTTCCTTCCTAATCTGAAATAGGCATGTGGGCAAAAACAGCATGTGATTTATAAGGGAAAGAAAGTAGTTTATCAATAGGCTATTTGACAGCAACACTTTATGAGAGAAGAAAATAGAGTAACATGTTTAAGATATTGAAGAGAAGAAAAGGAAAACCAAAGTACAAGGGGCACAGACAAATTATTATCAGTCTAAATGAGCTCAGAAAATATTACTCCTTATGGGCCCTCCTTAAAGAACTTACTAAAGAATGAGTTTCAGACAATGAACAGGATTAGAGACACATAGAGATAAGTCCTGGAGAGGAAAATTTAATGTATAGTTAATTGTACAACTAGGGTTAAATGAGGATTAAAAGAGAGAATGAAATTAGCATGCAATAGCTAAATCCACAGATAATGTAGATGGAGTTCAACTATTAAAAGGGAAAGGATACGTAGTACAAATGAAAAGTTTATTTTTAACTGTCTTAGCAGGTATATGGATTGTAAAAGTATTATTATCATTATCCTGAGACTTTAAATGTGTGTAATATGAGACAAGTAAAAGAGCAGTGATGGAATATTCTAATCTCAACATCATTTATGTCTTTAAGAACCAGGATTTCCAATGCAGGATAGGAGTTGGCAAACTATGGCTCATGAACCTACCACCTTTATGTTTGTGAGTGACATTTCATTGGACTATATCCACACCCATACTTTACATATTGTTTATGGCTGCTTGCCTGCTATAATGGCAGAATTGAGTAGTTGCAACGGAGACCATATGGTTTGCAAGGTAAACTAATTACTATCTAGTCCTGCACTTTGAAAGTCTGTGACCCCTAGTGTAGAAGAAAAGAGTTGCAGAAATAATACAGAATCTGTTAGGGAAAAGCCAGGGAGTCCTGATTTTGAATTAGAAGTATTAGTATGAACTCATGATACGTGTGTGTGTGTGTGTGTGTGTGTGTGTGTGTGACTCTGTGTTTATGTGCACAAGCACATGTGAATTTATTTCCTGGCTGTGTCCACTGAAGAAGCTTAGAAACAGTAACCAAACAGAGAGCAGTGGACATCTTTATTGATGTGTACTGTAGTCTTGAAACACACTCGCCTGCTAAAAGAATTCAGAGCTTCTAGGAGATTAGAAATATACAAAATTATCATACTAGATAGTGAGAAAGCTATGAAAAGTTTCAGGAGTCAACTTGAAGAGGCTCCCACTGTCCAGAGGCTCAATTTTGTGCTTCAAAACAAGAAAATAATTGCAGTGTCTTAAAACTCATTAGATATGTTCATACTGATATTAAAACATGAAACTAGTAGTTCATCACAAAAAAATTATTGGGATCCAATATATCATCTTGAAAACTTATAATTAAAGGATGAGAAAAAGCATTTGCCCCTCCTTTTCAGTATAAACTTTTCCAGTAGGTAACCAAATTGTAGATAAGGGGACGTTTCTCTTATAAAATTTCCCATATAATAAATAATAAATTTAGAATGACACCATAGGCAACCCCACAAAACATTAAGGGATCTATTCATCATGTATCAGTGGATGCTAACATCACAAAAAGAGTGGCAACCAGATATCAAATGCCTTCCATTGAAAACACACCACAGTCTATAGTCCTACCAAATGAATAGCAAATTTCAATGATAGAGGAATATGTTGAATTGAACCTTGTACTGGCAATCAGCAAAATCCAGACTGTGTGGGAAATATACTTGTCAAATGCACTTTAATCAACAGATAAATTGTAAAGAAAAGTAATGTATGAAGGGAAAACCTGTGGATTAAAAGATTAAAAGACATGCTCATTTCCTTTAAATGGGCAAGGCTATAGTTTATAAGACTGTTCACATGGGTGATAAAACCACAAAGAAAGTCGAAAAAGTGATCACTATAAAAGCATGAACCATGGTTAAATTTGAGGGGGGAGAGGATATAATTGGAATAGCTTCTGAAGTGGTAGCAAATTTTATTTCTTGACCTGGGTGATGATAACAATGATATTCATCTTATAATAACTCATTAAGTCCTGCATTAGCTGTGTTTGGGTTTTCTGTATGCAGAAATTTTTACTTTATAATACAAAGACAGAAAAAAGGAAGTGTAACATATTTGGATTGGCCCCAGTTTATTTTAAAAAATAAATTGACTAGAGATATACACTGTTGTATTTGTACAAGTAAAGTATTAAACATACGGTTTATGCTCCCTAAATATGCAGAAAAGATATTTCCACTGAGAATTAAGATAGAAAATCAACTTATAAACACAATTTATAGCTTTACTTGTTTTTAAGTGAGTTAAGTAACATAGCATTATGTCTGAAAGTTATCTAATCTATGTCTAGTGTGTATCCTTAAGTCTCTTTCTCATTCTAATAAAATCTTTGCTCTCCGGATGATTGGCTGTACCCAGATAATCAACATTAGTGTGAAAAATACCCAAGAGTTACCTTACTATATAGGTTGATAAAGGGCAAAGACCATGTTTGATGTCAGAGGCAAGGATCTTGGATGAGAAAAGCTACTTGATTCCCCAGGTTATATCAGCAGAAATTTCCCAGAGCAAGGAACAAAAGGATAGCGAATATTTAGGAGCTGCCTTGGGTACCCACAAGACATTTGGTTCATTATTGTGATGTTTCCACAGCTGTCTGCTTGTAGAAAGAGCTACAGGAAATACGTCTTCCTTCTTAAAAACAAGCAAGGGACACTAAAGCCCCATTATTGGCCCAAAGCAGGAAATAGAACAAAGCCCAATGTAATACAATTCTGCTGAAAGGAATCTGACTTAGGAAAGAGTGGTAGGCTTTTCTTAGGATGGCTAGTCTAAACGGTTCCCAAGCCAGTCATGTTGAAAAGACGCGCTTATTTAATGACCAACAATTTATGACAAATTGCAAAGGCTATCAATAGGAGAAGGAAGCCTGTGCATCAAGATGTAATCCTTTTCTGATGCACCAGGAAGTAGTAACCACTGATGACAAAGAGACATAAAACAAAGATGATTGTTGACATGACATTTTTTGGATACATGCCAGCACTGTCACTGCCCATGGAGATGGAGAGGCCAGGAAGAGTCTCCTGTAAGAACAATTATATTAGTTCTGATGTTGGCTTCTCTACCAAGCCTCCTTTGTGATCTAAGGGAAAACATTAAACTGAAAAAGAGAGGGTGTTTTTTTTTTCCTAGTGGAAAATGAAAAATGATTAGGTTAGTAGTCTCTTTCTGACATTCATTAGCAGGGTCATTAGTAAAATTCAGCAGGTCACCTTTCAGAGGAAGTCAAGTCATGTATATTCTAGGAGGTATATGAGAACTCTAGTGATACTGCTTTTAAAGAAAATCTGTGCCAAGTATAAAATATTACTAGATAGTAATTGACAGGACACTGTGAAGTCTCAACTTTTATCTAAAAATAGACACAAAGTAATCTAGTGGTTTTCTTTGGAGAGGTTTAAAAATGATGCATTTATTAGTTCCTCCTTTTACCCAAACAAACAACTTTGCAGAATTGGTAGCTGTCATGTGTTTCAGTCTGCTCAGGATCCACTCAACTCTATTAATATCCTCTCATGAGAAGATTTGGACCCACTCCAGTCTTGAACTTCTGAGGACCAAACCTCTTGTTATATTGAGAAATTCTTCCTCACTAGAGAGTGTGGAATGCATATTGATCCAATGCCCAACTCTCAAGAGCCATTGCATTAAGGATAATAGACACTTTGTCCTCTGTGAGCATTGAACCACAGCCTCAATCTTCCTTCCACGATGTATGCTCTTTTTGCCTGACTGTCCGATTGGCCTTCTGTCTCCATCTCAGCTCAGCCCTCTATTCAGACCAGTCAGATAGATCTTTCCTTCCTTCTCTCCCTCATTCTTTCTTTTTTTTCTTTAACAATCATTATTCAAACTGTGTGCGTGCATGTGCATGTGTATGTGCATGCATGCACACATTGCCTAGGTTCCTGGATACTAGTGTGGAAGATACAGAAATGAATAATACTCAATTCCTGCTCTTAAAGAGTTTTCAATCTGGTGAAAAAGAAAGTCATGTAGGAAATTAGCAACAGTATGCATTTAAGCAAAATTTATGCAATTAAAGAAACAGAGCAAATGACAATGAGAGTATTTCCCCTCCCTCTATTTAAATGGCTACCTGTCCTTCCAGGTCAAGCCCCGATCTCACTCTTACATATCTATCATAGCCCTGAGTATGGATGCTACCAAGCCAAATGCGTGGTTACAAGTGATATATATTACATGCCTTACATATTCTCTATAATTTGTCTTCTTGGCCAGATAATAGACTTTTTGGGAGCTGGGCATGCATTTTAGCCTCTTATCCAGTGTCTCTGACATTGCAAATTGCTCCACACAACATTGGACACAAACTAGATAGAAACAATGATAATAGTAGATACTGAGTCCTTGCTACATGCTAGGCAATACTATAAATGCTTTACATGTATTAACGCACATAATTAATCATCATCAAAAATCTTCATTATAAAGATGAAAATATATGTACAGAGAAGTAAAGTAAGTTATGCAATATTGAAAATTTTAAGGGCACCCAATTGATAGCATCCATCTTCTCAACCAAGTTATGAGTTGTGAATCAATTTAGGAATAAGCCAAAAATAAGATAGACAGGATTAATATATCACTTTTTTTACTCATTAAACCTGCATTGGAGGAAGTAGCTTAAAGAAACACAGCATATTAATACTGAACCCCAGAACGGGGAACCCTTACCTGCCCAGCTATAGCAGTGCTGAAAAGAGGAAGACCAGTACACCTGTTTTCTGTGGGCAAGTCACGCCCAGGAGGCTGAAGGGAGTAGATGAATTGAGAAAATATAGTAGATTCTTTCCAAATTTACCAATCTGTTCTATTTCCCTTGGGATAAAGCAAGTAAAGGGGACAGAGATAGGCACAGCATTCATGACTGAGCTGCTTCTACATGGAAGAAATAACAGTGGCTGGGAAAACATGTTCCCCTACAATATTCTCCAGATTTTTATTCCCTTAGTATATCAGATTTAATCATTAAGCCTACGGTCATCCAAGGGTGTGACTCTCCTACTTGGTGGTAACAATCAGCATTTATGTCCCCATCTTCATGAGCTGCTGCCCAATTCTACAGGGTATCTTCCTGACTTAACTGATAGAAAGTTTAGATTTTGTTCTAAAGAAGATTGTAAAATAGGACAGAATCTAATCAACTACTGTCAACTCTGTCCCAGCATAGCATAGCACAGGCTTAGTGATGAGAATAAATGAAAACACTAAGATATCCCAATATTAAAATTCAGAATAAAATGATAAAAACCTAAAAGTCCCAAATTTGAACCTGAAGCCACTCCCATTATAAATTTCCTAGAGAGACCGTAATGTTCAATGATTAAACTCCTTTCAACTTAATGTCCAAAGACATTCAAGATTAAGAGAATTAAAGTCAAACTATTATCTATCTTCTATATTTAAATCCAGGGAGAAATTAAAATTCAGCAATTAAGCTCTTTGAGACCTAAGATCCAGAGAAGAAATCATACGTGAGTCAAAAGTCCAAGGAAGTTTAAATTCCCCACATTTTGGTAGGTAAGTAGGTAATAGCTACTACATCCCCACAGCTTTTTACTCATTTTAGTTTCAGCTAAAGTGGTTCTTACTCCCTAAGTAGAGTTCCTGTGGCTGAGGAAGCCTGGGCTATATCTCACTGGAATAACTGCAGCTCAGTCAGGCTTAAGATAGCATATTAGCTCAACTCTGAGTATCTGATCTATTTTACCTTTTTAATAAACTCGAGTGAATAGAACACACAAGATTATCTAGGACCAACCCCACACCTACCAAATTTAGAAATCAAACTCTCGTCAGCTCTAGAGCAATATCCTATGGAAAATTTTATTCCTAGAACCCAAAACTGTGTAGTAATTCACAGTCCCTTATCTGTATTTCCAAAGTTCAAAAAGCATTCAGTGGTAAATATTCATATCAACTGACTGATGTGATTTATAGATTTTGTGTATCATGCCAAGTATTAACATTTACATAGTATTTTGTTGCAAAAAATATGAATATTAGATTATGGGGTGCTTCTGAAGACTGTACTTGAAGTATTATGTGATGTTGGGTATAATAAGAATAACTCTGAATTCAGAAACATAAAGGGTTTTGGAGAAGGAATTATAGACCTGTATGGCCAAAGAGCACCACCAAAAAGCTTATGGAATTAAGATAGATGGGGATTTCATTTTCTTCAGCCATACGAAGTCGCAAGTCACTCACTGTCAGAATTGATAGCTGAGGAACTCAAAGTCAATTGGAAGAAATTTTCTAGGAAAGATTAATTTTGGCACAATATATTCATCAAATCTGGGTAGGAAATCTTAATATGCATTCTGTCCTCTCTCTCTCCAATTGGCATATAAGACATTGATATCCCCTCGTGAATTTGGGAAGTTTGTCATCATGGCAGCCCCAGTCACCAGGTCTTATTTGAGGTCCCTTTCTTTTTTACAGTATCAAATGGCTCCCAAGAGCTTCAAGAAATAACTGGCCAAACATGAAAGTGATTTTCAGCTTCTGTTTGCATCAAGTTTGCTATCCTTTCATTGTCCAAAACAAGCACATGGCAAAATTCAATTCAGAGCAGAAGAACATTCCAAGTTACATAGCCAGGAGTGTGATTGCAGGGAGGGTAAAGAATCTGTGGTCATTTTTATAACCTATGATAAACTCCATCCACGTGGAAGGAAACATGGTGGGTGGGAAGGAAGCATTCTTGTTGACATTCACGGTCACACAGCTAGAAAGTAGTAAAGACAGGATTTAATCTGATTCTAGATCCGCTCTTAACCTTTACGCTAACCTGTCCCCTACCATAATTTCTGACTGATTGACTCCCGTGTGCTTTCCAGGTCTGGAGTCTATTCACCAGGATGGACTCGGCCAGAATTATGTCTAAGTGCAAGTAGAGGCTTACACTCCATCACCCTGCTCAAGCACCCTGGACATGGCTGCTCCATCACTCTGGGCAGTGCTGGGTGCGTGGATGATAAGCATGGTCATGGCATGGGTGACCCTAGGGCGAACATATATTATAGCTCCTGCTTTTGCCTGAGGGAAGATTCTCTTCAGATTCTCTCTTCACCTCATATCACTGTCCAGGTATTCAGACACAAACACCACAGTGGCACATGCTTCAGGTGTGAAGCAAGAAGACTGAGGTCCAACATTCTGACCTATCCCTTGGTTTCAGCATGCTACCCTAAGGAAATCCACTTCATGACAGTTTTCAAGTAACTCCTATGATGTGGAAGCTCAAAATAGGAGATTTATTAGAATATAAGTCTACCTTAATAAAAAGTATAATAAAATTTGACTGCTCCCAAATGAAACACATTTTATTTTCAAAGACAAAAATTCCCTGGGATTTTTTATTGTTTTTTTTTTTTTCCCCTTCTTTATGCTGTGACTCTTCCAATCTTAAAATGTAGGGTGACTCTTGATCCAGAATTCTTTGAATGAGGTTGATCACCATATTTAAGAGTTTGCTCTAACTACTAAACATCAGCTATAATGTGATTGCATATCCATTAGCTTTCCATTGATTACAGATAACACAAAGTGGCAAATATGATATTTAAGAAGAAGTCCAGGCGTTTATAGGCTGATAATATTGAAGCAGTGAGGGAGGAGAGTATTCCAGAGGGGAAGATAAGTTTGGAGCTTTGGAAACGAGGTAAGAACTTATGTGGCTTGCTTGTCTTTGTTAGGATGTGGGCTCAGATGGTAAGACCAAAGATTTAAATCATACAGCAGCACACTTAGACATGCCCTAATCCTATTGCAGAATGTCTATATTTTAAGGAAGTGAGGGAAAAGTGAAGCAAAGTCTACAGGTAACATACACCAAGAACAGGAAAGCTGCAAATGCCATAAGAAGTAGAAATATTGCGGACAGATGTTTCTGGATGATTGGAGCTCCCTCACTCCAGACAGCATCTTTATCATCTCTCTGACACTGCCTCTTCCCCCAAGCATGTGACAGGCACCATAATAGCTTTCACAAGTGGGATAGACAAAGGGATGCTGTGAAATAGCAACATCTCTTTCACCTAGTATCTTCACAGCATTCTTGTTAATAACTTTCCTTAATCTAGCCACCCAGCAGGACACAGTTCTATTGAAAAAGAAATCTTAGACCATACCAAAGTTTCTCAAAAGAAATACTCTGAAGAAGACTGGGCATTAAACCTTTTAGAGCTGGGTGATAACAGCTTTTAGACATCTCTGTCAATCAGAGAGACAATACATATACTAGATATTTTATGTTCTCTATACTACACTGACTAGTAGACTGATTGACATATATATTTTGGTAGGTAGGTAGGTATATAGATAGATAGATTTCAATTTATGTATCATTGGTTCATTTAAATAATTGAATTTATAAGCTTTGGTAAGAATCACCAATTCCTGAGCCTATGGGGAGTTTGGAAGCTCCAAAGAGATCTTTTCATAGCTCAAAGGGTAAGATTGATGTTACAAAATTTCTGAGGGCTTCCCTGGTGGTGCAGTGGTTGAGAGTCCACCTGCTGATGCAGGGGACATGGGTTCATGCTCCAGTCTGGGAGGATCCCACATGCCACAGAGTGGTTGGGCCCGTGAGCCATGGCTGCTGAGCCTGCGCGTCCGGAGCCTGTGCTCCACAATGGGAGTGGCCACAACAGTGAAAGGCCCGCGTACCGCACAAAAAAAAAAAAAAAAATTTCGGAGACAAGCTAAAACAAAGCAATGAGTAAATCAGATTGAGGAAATGGGAGGATAAGAAGATAAAGCAAAACAAGTCATAAGTTTTAGGGTGTGTTCAACTTAAATCCATATCTTAGGTGAAAAATCCCTACCAAATGGTTATTCAAAGTTATTTTCCAGTGGATTTCTGCTTTTGACTAAAATGGGATAGCAGACACTGGACTTATCCTTCACCTAATTAACTAATTAATTAATGGAAAAATATATGAAATGATAGCCTTCAGTCACTGGACATCAGGAAACAAAGGGCAGGGATCCCTAAGAGATGGTAAACAGAAGTCATGAGTCCTGTGATTTTCCCAGCTTATTGGCTAGGCAGAATTCCCAGATTGTGGCCCAAGGTGGTGAAAGTTCAGGCAGAGTCCAGTGGTTATGCTGAGTTGAGGAAATGAAGCTACCTACAAATCCAGGGAGGACAAAGCAGCTAGAGTTCACAGGCAGTGTACCAGAGAGGAGAAAGCTGTGCCAAGAAAGAGGGTCCTCCTTGAACCTTGAGCTCAGTACTGTTCAGTATAAATGTAACATGAAAATACTTGGGGTGGGGGACTATCTGAATAGATTAGAGGGAACAATCCTGGAGATGACATGGAGATGAGAACAACTCATGTCTTCTCCAGCCAGAGTAGAAAATCTCATAACCTGTAGGCCATTGGATAGAATACTCAGAATGGCTTTGTCTCAGTAGTGGGGCAAATTTAGCCCTAGACTAAAAACTTCCCCTTTCCCAGCTAAGGAAGCTTAAAAGCAAGATCCAAGAGGTGGAATTGTTTCCAAGTAACTTATCTACATCACTGAACAGTGCTCAAGAATATTTGTAGAAATACAAAAATATGTAGTACTCAGTAAGGCAAAATTCACAAAGATTATATCCAATAAAATATTGTTAGGCATCCTAAGAAGCAGGAAAATATGACCTACAATGAGGAAAAACGTCAATTAATTGAAACTGATCCAGAAGTGGAATAGATAATAGAATTAGTAGATAGAACATTAAAGTAGCTATTTAACTAATTATATATTTTCAAATGTTAGGCAAAAACATGAATGATAAGTAACAAAGACCCAAATCAAACTTTTAGAGATGAAAACTACAGTATCTGAAATGGAAAATACACTGGATGGCATTAACAACAGATTAGACATTGCAGAAGAAAGAATTAGTGAACTTAAAGTTATATCAATATATAATATCCAAAATGAAACAGAGAAAAAAGTATTTTAAAAAAATGAAAATATAATCAGTGAGCAATAGGACAACCTCAACTGGCCTAATATATTACAGACCATGAAGGAGGGGAAGAAGGAAAGGGACAGAAAACCCTATTTAAAGAAATACTCATAAGAGGTCTCATCACAAGGAGATTTTATTTTTCTTTTCTTTTTCCTTTTCTTTTCATTGGCTCTGTATGAGATGATGGATGTTAGCTAAACCTACTGTAGTAATTATTTCACAATATGTGTAAAACAAACCATCATGCTGTACACCTTAAACTTATACAGTGATGTATGTCAATTTTTTCTCAACAAAACTGGAGGAAAAAAAAAGAAAAAAAAATTAATAGCTGAAAACTTTCCAAACTTGATGAAAACACGGATGAAATACCACTTTATAGAGGAGGAGACCAAATTAGAAAAGCAAGTTGCCAAATGCCACAGATCCAAGAATTTCAATGAACCCTATGCAAAAGAAACATGGAAAAGAGACACCAAGTGGCATCATAATCAAAATTATCTATATAAGTGATAAGGAGAAAATCTTAAAAGCATCAAGAGCATAAAGACATGTTATGGACAGAGAAACAAAGATAAGAATTACATCAAAAAATGTAAGCAAGGAAAAGGTGGAACATCTTTAAAATAAGAAAAGGAAAAAAATATCTGTAAAACTTGAATTCTGTACCCAGCAAAAAACATTTTAGAAATCAAAGCAAAATAATTATGTTTTCAAACATATAAAAACTGAAAGAATTAATCACCAGCAGATGGGAAATATAAGAAATGTTAAAGGATGTTCTTTGGGCAGAACAAAAATGATACCAAATGGGACTGTGTATTTACAAAAAGTAATGTAAAACACTGGAAATGGTAATATACTCTTTTTTCGTTTTAATTTATTTTTATTAAAGTATACTTGGTTTACAATATTATATTTATTTCAGGTATACAACATAATGATTCAATATTTTATAGATTATATTCCATTTAAAAGTATATATTTATATATATATATATGCTATATTTCCTACTGACAATATACCCTTGTATCTTATTTACTTTATACATAGGTACATAGTTTGTATCTCTTAATCCCCTACCCTTATATTGCCTTTCCCCCATCCCTTTCCCCACTGGTAAGTATGTGTATTATGAACTCTAAAATAATTACATAAAACAAAAATAAAATGAGTTATGCTACTAAGCCTAAAAGGAAATAAAATGGAATTCATAGAAAATACTCAATTAATACAAAACAGAGCTGAAAAATAAGAAAACATAAAGAGCAAATGAGACAAAAGAAACCAATTAACAAGGTGGCAGATTTAAACTCAACTTTAATTATACTAAATGCAAATGGACTAAATATTTTAATTAAATGCCACAGACTGTCAGAGTATATAAAAAAGCAACACATAAAAATACGCTGCCTACAAGAAATCCACTCTAAATATAAAGATATAAATAGGTTAAAAGAAAGGAAAATCAAAAGAATGCTGGAGTGGCTAAATTATTAGCAGGCAAAGTAGGTTTCAGAGCAAAGATCTTATGCATAAAAGGATCATTTTCTAATTAATAGGGGATCAATTCATCAAGAGGATATAACAATCCTGAATGTTGATGCATACAGCTTCAAAATCCATAAAGAAAAATTTGATAGAAAGCAAAGTTGAGAGAATAAGTAGATAAACCCACAATTACAGCAAGGCATAACATTAGCCCTCGTTTAGTAATTTATGACATAAATAGAAAATCAGTTAAGATATAGTACATTTGAACAACATTATTAACTAAGTTTACTTATTTGACATTCATAAAACCAGGAACAACAGAATAAAAATTATTTTCAAGTACACATGGAACATGTACTCAGACCATGGTTTGTGCAGTAAAGCAAGCCTAAATAAATTAAAAGGATTTAAATCATCCGAAGATTGTTCTCTAACCACAATGGAATTAAATTATAAATCAATAACAGGAAGATATATGGAAGATATCCAAGTATTTGGAAATTACATAACAGACTCAAAATAACATGTGAGTCAAAGAAATTCTCAAGATGAGAAATAGAAAGCAGTTTGAACTGAATGAAAATGAAAGCATAACATATCAGAATGTGTGGGATGCCAATAAACAGTACTCAGAGGGGAATTTATAGCATTTAACATCTTTATTAGAAAAGAAGTGTCTCATATCAATGACCTTGGCTTTCACCTTAAAAATAACCAGAAGGAAGACAAAATAAACCCAAGGTCAGCAGAAGAAAATAAGTAATAAAGATTAGAGCAGAAATCAATGAAATTCATTTTCCATGTCACAAAAACCAGAGATCAAAATCAACTTACTGCTGTGGGGATTTTTCTTGGAATTGCAACCATGTGTAAAATGATTTTCATCATTATTTTACAGGGAAGATGAAAAAGGAAATATGGCCCACTTGACTAAGGAAAGCAAGGTACCAGGAGCAGAGAAGAGGGAACCAAGTGTACTTGCAGGTAATCAGCCCCAACAGAAACATTGCTTCTATTTTTTGATTGGGGATGGGTGGGGGAAAAGTCCAATTTGGAAAGAGAATGCATTCTCTGGAACCACTATCTGAGTGTCAGAAGCCATGTAGTTCAGAAGCTAAAATTTTGCCTTGTTCTTTTTCTTTCCTTGGCCCCATCACTAATAAAATGACAACCATGGACATGTTGCTTATTTTCAATAACGCTTAATGGCTAATTTTAGCTGTCTTTGCTTTTCACCAAAATGTGTTACCCTTTCTTCTCCCCATGTCCTTCCATCTACAAGATTTAGAACCTCAAAATGAAAAACACATACATACAGATAGCAACCATTCGCAGATTTCTTATTCTTAGGCAGAAATCATGAAAGGAAACTCTTTGCAAGAACATTACCAAACAAAGTCCTGGTAACAGTAATGGAAAACAACTCTGTGTTCTATCTTGGGTCCTGCTCCCATAGTGGTCCTGCTCCTTGCCTACCTACGACCCCGAGAAAACTCCCTCCTGTCTGTACACCAAGCTGCTGTTGTCTTGGGCAGTGGGGAAGGAGAAGTAGCCTTTACTGGGTGTCTGCTAAATCTTTGTGAAGGAGGCATTACTATTAATCCCACTTTATAGATGAGGAGACCGAATTAGAAAAGCAAGTTGCCAAATGTCACCTAAGAGTGAGACTCAAACACAGATTCTCTGACTTTGGATCTCATGCTGTTCTGCCATAGCACAAAGGTTCTAAAAGAGCCATACTTTATCCTATAAATCGTCTTTTCATTCATTCTTTCATTTATTCAATCATTTATTCAACAAATGCTTATTGAAAACTACAGTGTGCCAGGCACCATGCTAGGTGCTAGGAATAGAGAAGTAACCCACAAACCCTGAGTCAGTTATTCTTCTGGCCCCTTGGGATCCAGGTAATTTTAGCTTGAACCCCCAATTCCATGACTTTCGCTCAGTTTCTGTCATTTTCTTTGGAGGTTATATTCTCAGGTCACCTCTGACTGTTGGTCAAAAAAATATCCCATTCACACAAAAGTTTTACTGGTGTAAAGTGGTAAGCTTTACTGGTGGCTGTGTGGTGGGGAGATGGGCAAGGGAGAAAGGAAATGTTTACATGTCAAAATCTAAAGCAATTTCAAATTGTACATTACTTACCTTGGTTTCAAAATGTGTCTTAGTCACCTCCCACAGAGCAGTATCCATTGCCTCCCTCCCCACAGAGTCCCCTGACTCACAGGGCGTTTCTGAATTCTCTCTCATCCCTCTTTCTCCCTCTCCCTACTCCTTAAAAAAAATTATTCTTCAATTTCCATGCAGATTCAGTTCAGCCATGATCCTCAGAAGACTTGGTTCTTTCCCACAAAGTTTTATTCTTCAATTTCCAGGGGCTCAGAAACTTATCTTTACAAATGAAGACAGTTTCCTTCTTAAAAAGAATTCTGCCAGCTTTTAAGATCATCATCAATTTTCACATGCTTAAAGAAAGACAGTTGGGACCAAGAAGGAATACAGGGAAAGAAACCTTTATTTTGAGAATTGCAGTAGGATAGTAATACTCCAGAGGCCCACAAAGACACTAAGAAGATTATGGGAGAAGTATCCATGCCAGATTTAGAGGGTATTTCAATCACCTACACTGAAAAAGACCCCTTCAAACTTAGTACATGAAAATAACAGCCACTTATTTGTTTATAATTCTGCAGATCAAGAATTTAGACAAGAGCAGAGTAAGGAATGGTTCGTTTCTGCTCCACGATGTCTGGACATTTGCTGAATGGCTTGACCAGTGGGGGCAGGCTGGAGCAACGTGATGGGAGTCATTTGAGTGGGGCCTAAGTTATTTATCACCATTGTCCGGGTTCCTTGGTTCTCCTCTGTGTGGTCTCTCCATATGCTAGCTTGGGATGCCTCACAACATGGCAGTCTTGAGGGGGGCTGAACTTATATGTTTGCTGGCTTTTTCAGAGGTAGAATGTGACAACTGCCAGCACTCTTTAGGTTTGGGCCCAGAAGTCTCAGAACATCATTTCTGCTTTATAGAAAGTCATAAATGGGGAGCAAATAGACTCCACCTCTTGAAGTGTAGGACGGTATATGCTGACAAGCGGGAAGAAATTGATGATGGTCACAGAAGTACAGGAGTGGTCCAAGGGA
This sequence comes from Neophocaena asiaeorientalis asiaeorientalis, assembly GCF_003031525.2. Classification (NCBI taxonomy): domain Eukaryota; kingdom Metazoa; phylum Chordata; class Mammalia; order Artiodactyla; family Phocoenidae; genus Neophocaena; species Neophocaena asiaeorientalis. The sequence goes on from NW_020173691.1 coordinate 1,990,746, forward strand.
AGCAGTGCCTGGCTGGAGTCTTGAAAAATCACTAGGTGATACCTGAGTGAAGAAAGAAAAGGTGATTCCAGGCAAAACGAGGTAGCACGGGTAATGATTACTATATAATGAGAGCCCACAGGTGAGAGAGAACATAATGTGATTGGGAACTGCAAGAGATTCAGAATGGCTAGCAGGTATGATGCTGAGCGAAATATTAACTCGGGCTGTAGAGTTAATCGGGTGCCAAACCACAAAGAATTGTGTCTGCTCTGCTGAGCTCCCTGAGGAGCTTACTGAGGAATCCGGGGAAGAGGAGTGAGCAGATATGACCTATGGGCAAGATTGTTGCTGAAATCCACAAGGCAGATGATGATGATCTGGATGAAGGAAGGAGCGGCAGTGAAGGTGTAAAGAAATGGCAGATTAAAGAAATAGAAAGAAGATAGAATCAAAAGGACCACCCATTGGAAAGGGGAACATGTACCAGAAGCAGCTATTTTAAGGATGAAAATTCATTAAGTTTCGAAAAAGTTAACTTTGTGAAACCTTTGGATGTCCAGGATAAATATTATACACAAGTCTCAGCCTGAGAGACAGAAAGAGAGTTCTGGGGTATTAAAATCAAACTTGGGGCTCATCCACAAGCAGAAGTTGAAGATGTGAAAACACATGAGGTCACCCCAGGAAAGTCAGAAGAGGAAGGAGGGAAAAGGTCTGAGCATAGAACATTGAGGAGCAGCAACGTTTAAGATTTCAATTGGTAAGGTTAGGTTTTTTTAGAATACCTTAGAGAAAATGGACTATTCAGTGCCCCATAATTATCTTGTGCCTGGTAAATGTACATATAGTGAATTCCCATGCAATGCATGAATGATCATAAGAAAAGAATTAGAACTTTTGCTTTCAAAGTAACGATGTCAAAAATTGATCTATGTGTACTCAATACATCTGCTAGAAAATAGAAGTGAAAGACTCTAAGTTGGGGACTTTATGCCTAAAAGGGAAGTAACCTGGAAAAGGGCCTTGGTTTGGACACCTTTGATTACGAAGGAGGAATGCCCTAGAATGGGAGTCAGGGAGCATCTTTCTTTCCAAGTTACATCCAAACTTAAGTTTTCTTAAATGTTTCACTCTTTAGTGGTCATAAATCACATTTACTCTCCATTTCTGAGCCCTGGACCACTGGTAAATACACTCTTCTTAAAAGCATTATAGTGTTTGTTCTTATTCACCCCAGGGTAGCATCATCTCTGGTGCTGGAAACATCAGATATTCAAGGACAGTGAGTGGAATTTTTCTGTTTCAGCCTTTTTTTTTTTTTTTTTTTTTTATGGACCGGGGCACGAACCCGTGTCCCCTGCATCGGCAGGAGGACCCCCAACCACTGCGCCACCAGGGAAGCCCTCAGCCATTCTTCCATGGAAAAGCTTTCCTCAAGATTACAGACAGAACCAAGCATTCCACAGTGGAAAACCTACACTAGAAGTTCCCACTGTTCTCTTTAAATGTCCAAATTGTCTCTACAGGGCTGTGACAGCTGCCAGCCAGGATGCAAGACAGGAGCTCATGAGGTGGGGATGTTTCTCCCTGCTACATTGTGCTTTATTGGACATAACAAAGGATCTAACCAGCTGGTGATGCCCAGAAAGCCCTCTCTCTTGGTCTATTATGTGCTTCTGAGAAAGGAAATTCAGGCAAGATCAATACATCCTCTGTGTAGACGTCAAATGGCTAGTGACGTCGGTTCTTCAGGGCTGTTTTTAGTGAGGATATTCCAATCTTATGAATTTGACATGAATTTGGCCTGATGCCCTGACAGAATGCAATGTAGGCATAATTTGATCTTCCTGTAATTGTCTATTTAACTTGGCAATCCAGACTAATTTTTTCCTGTGGAGTGAGACCAGAACGTCACCAGGACAGTGGTTAGGTTAATTAATGAGGCATAATAATGCACATAATAAAAGCTTATGATCTGAATTTTCTCCCTACTCTTATCCTCTCTCCTTCTCATAGAGAACTGCTGGCCTCACTGGAATCTGGGAGTCATGTTTCATTAAACGAGCTTCTTATTCTTGTAAACAACATCAAGGGGGAAATAATAACTTGAGAACCATCTGTTTGATTGAGTCCTTGACTTTTTTTTCATTTCCCCCCATTGCATGTTAAAGGAAGTAAATAGGAAAAAAAAATTCTAATTATATTGCTGTTTACTGATTACAGGATAACTTTTACTTTAAATACCACTTGATCCACACCCAAAGCTTTTGTCATCATTCTGCTCCTTCCCAGCTCCCTCTTCTTTTTCTCTTTAGCATGTAGCTAATTAGATTTAAGCCTATTCTGAAGACTGTTCAAATCATTGCAGTCTAGGGGCACCAGGAATAGTTTGCTTGTTATGGTGTAAACAGTTAATTGGGGAAAAATAAATGCTTTCACAGGTGCCAATGACAAGAGCTTTAGACACAGTGTGTAAGATATGGCTTTAAGTCCTATGAATTTTATCTGGTGTGGTTGAGTTTGGGAAAATCATTAAACACTCTTTACAATTATGAAAAGTGTGGATTCAAAAACTTAGATTCTATAAGTAGCTATTAAGTGCTAACTATGTATGGGAAAAAATCATTAAACACTCTTTACTACTATGAAAAATGTGGGTTCAACAACTTCAGTCCTGTAAGTAGCTCTTAAGTGCTAACTATGTATGTGGTAGGCACTGAGAGAGACCTGTACGTAGCAATAAGAATATCAGCCTTGCCCATCACAAGGGGTCACTACTAAGATCAAGTGAGATAAAATACATGAAAGTTCTCTGTAGATTATAAGAGATTTATTGAGATTATTATCACAGTAAGGCATCTGATAGTTGCATTGGCCCCTTCATGACCCCAAGGCCAATTGGTTACCTTATTGTTCAGGGTTGGGCAAGGAAATAACAGTGCACTAGGCAAAGCTTGGCTTTCGCATTTCTATGCCTAATCGTGCCTCAGAGAGAAGAAACATTGCCTCCATATTAGGAGTACCAATTGATGCTATTTTGCTGCTATCATTTAGCACATGATTTATTTCAGTTGAAAATTCCTTGATTTCACAACTCCACATTTTTTCTAAGACTTAGTGCCGTTCTTGAACAAAGTCAAAATTTGTCTAAAGCAACTTTTGTTAAAAAGAGAGCATAAATACTGTGATGCCTGGCACACTATGTTACATGCCTGTGTTTGGTTCTCATCACTGCCAAGAGTTTGGAAGTTGAAATCTTACTGGAACACAAGGTTTGGACAGAAAGGGTGCATTCCTCGTGAGTCACAGATGATGAATTCATAATCCAACTTCTAGTCTGATCAACTTCTTGAAAATGGGGCATATCAGAAAACAACAGTCTTCATCAAAGGGAATATTTAGCCTGTCTTACTCCTAAACCTCCTCAATTAAGTCACTCTTACATATGCGGGTACTAACACTATTAGGTCTGTTATCCTTTCATTAATCCATTTTCCATCACTGGGGAACTGGGACAAATGTTTGTATTTTTCCCAACAACCCCTTAAGAAGTACTTTCTGGCACGTTGTGTTTTTAGATTAAAGTTAATTGAAAATCATTTTAAGAATTTGCTCATTAAGCTATAGTTACCAGAGAAGAAAAAGTGGATATCACTAAAAATACCTCCAGGATATTGCAAAATTAGGGCTTGGTATGCCTATTCAACTCAAAGGACAGAGGTACAAATGAGACACAGTGTCCATCTCTTAACAGCTTACAATTTTAGATAATAGCAATCCACATAAATATATGGAAAAATCCAAGATTAAAATAACAAACATGGCTTAAAATTCAGGACAAAAATGGTAATGGTGTATGACAGAGGAAAAAGAAAGAGAAAGTTGGAATTGAGAACTGTTCAGGGAAATTACAGTTTGGGACTGAGATTGAGTTAGGAATAGATCAACTCACAGCTGTTAAAAAACATTTTGAAAATGGCATTTGAAACCTGATATAATAAGTCTATCTTTTCTTTCATGCTACTGGTCTCACCAAATTAGGAAAAACCATCCCTGGTGGAGAAAAGTTCAGTTTACAGTCTAGTAATCCAGGTAAGTACTGAACACAATTTATTCAGAACACAAGCCAGTGAAAGCTAAATGCCATATAAGTAACTAGCTGGAATGATTTGGGAAAGTTTAACGGTAGTAGTATTTGATATGGGCCTGAGAGTTATTTGGGGGCAGCTATTTTATTTTTCTACTGTTTCAAATTTTGTTACTCCTTAACGAATTTCTATAATGAAAGTCCAAGCTAGGCTTCCAGGCAAGAATTTAATGCTTGCAATAGAGCTGGCCTGTCTGCTTGTGCCCTTGCTGGGAGTTCTACCAAAGCCTGCCTCTCATGCAGCCAGCCTGCTCCCACAACTTGCCCAGACCCCATCCTTATTTTCCACATTAGAGCCGCATTCCCTGCTTTTGTCTCCTTGGCCCTTGGATGCCCTAGCTTCTCCAACATCAGATTCTGCTCCAAACCCCCTACTTTGTGACCTTCACCCTCCTCCCATCTATCCTCACCAGGCTCTCACCATGGCACTCCCTTGTTTTATGGATCCCCTCTGCTAAGTGATCCTCCTGCCACTAGAGTATCCCCAATGGATCCCTTTCAAATGGGCTAGCCTCAGCCATGCCCATATAGCCAGGGAAGAAGATTGATCATTATCAGATGCACACATGATCATTCTGCCATCAAATAATTAGTTCTCGAGCACCCACTATTTATCAGGCTTTGTTTCAACAAGTTATTAACAAAACAGATAAGGGTCCTGCCTTCATGGAAATCATATTGAGTGAAGGAAACATGTAATAAGCAAGTAACCTAATAATAAATTAAATAAACTTGTATAACTAATATAAAAACTGCTATGAATAACTGGCAATAATAAAAGCCTACATTCATTGAGTGTTTTCTATGTGTGCCAACCTCAATACTTTATGTGGATTTAATCTTTAGGAAAACCCTATGAAATAAGGACAATTATTATCTTTATTTATAGGTAGGAAACTGAAATTTAGTAATGTTAAGAGACTTCCCCCAAAGTCTCATAGGTGTTAAGGGTTGAGCCCAGGACTTGAAAACAGGCAGTCTGACTCTAGAGCCTGTACTCTGAAGGTGAAAAAGGACTGGTTTGGAGGGAGTATATGTGAACCAAGACTTCAATGAGATACTGAAGACAGTAAAAGTGCTTTTGGCTTTTCCATTGTCTTTTTTGGCAACTGCACACCCAAGGGAACCCCCCCAAATTATATACCCTGAGGCCCCTTCTCTCCTGCAAGTTTACTCAAGGCCCTTATCCAGGCGGACTTAATTCTAAACTTGGTAAGTCTCAGGGTCTCAGTAGGTCTCCTTCCATCAGAGTACAGGACCCCTGTAAGTACAGGCTGAGGGTGTGGACTTAGACACCCAAAGAGCCGCATTAAGAAAGATAACTTCTTCCATCCATACCCCTCCCAGGAGGGATCATGGGCAGCTACCATGTGGCTTTTCTTCCTGTTCTTTCTCTAAGCTGAAGCGGTGAAAACCCAATGTCCCTCTGAATTTATTTTTCTTATTTACAAAATTATATATGCTTGTTACATCAGCTTTGGAAAATTGATGAATAACACAAAGCCAAAAAAATATATTTATTCAATTTCATCACCCAGAAAGTCATATTCCCCCTGTTGTGTATTTTCTTCCTTTATTTTTTTCTATACAAATTATAGAAAAATTATGTGTTGAGCTCATACTTCACATTAGACTTAACATAATATCATGTAACCTTATGATACACATTTCCCCATGTTAAAGCACATTTAAAGTCTGCATAAAATTCCGTCATGTGGTTACATCACAACTTACAGATAATTCCCTCAGTGTTGGACATTTAGACTGCCATTAATTGTATACTAACATAAACAATGAAGAAGTTGACACCTTTTTGTACAAAACTTCTGCTGTATTTCAGATTATTTCCTTAGGATAAATTCCCAAAGTTAAAATTATTGAGCCAAAATATATGAACGCAATAAGCCTATTGATGCACATTGGGTTTTTTTTTTAATTTTATTTATTTTATTTATTTATTTTTGGCTGTGTTGGGTCTTTGTTGCTGCACACAGGCTTTTTCTAGCTGTGGCGAGCAGGGGCTACTCTTCGTTGCAGTGCGCAGGCTTCTCATTGTGGCGGCTTCTCTTGTTGCAGAACATGGGCTCTAGGCACACAGGCTTCAGTAATTGTGGCACATGGGCTCAGTAGTTGTGGCTCGTGGGCCCTAAAGCTCAGGCTCAGTAGTTGTGGCACATGGGCTTTGTTGCTTCACAGCATGTGGGTTCTTCCTGGACCAGGGATTGAACCCGGGTCCCCTGCATTGGCAGGAGGATTCTTAACCATTTTGACACAAGGGAAGTCCCAATACACATTGTTAAAACACTCTCTAAGAATATTATACACATATCTACAATCCTACCAGACTGTAGGACATTGCCAGCAAGACTGTGTTATTACTAGCTTTGGAGATTTAGAAAGGGAACTGGAAAGCTCTAAAGAAAGTTTCCCCTAGTTTGTAATTTTCCCTAGGCCCAGTCTTGTACCGCCTACCATAAAGGTTTCATTCAGAGATTTTGGAGCTAAGCAAGAGAAGGGAGTTGGCTAAACAGCAGTAGGGAGATTTGGAGAGTAGGCAGGGTTAGTCTGCATATATAGAAGGTCTGCACAAGAAGAAGAATGCGGACCTGTGGAATCTGGAGGAATATGCATACCATAAAAATCAAGCAGGGCTTCCCTGGTGGCACAGTGGTTGAGAGTCTGCCTGCCGATGCAGGGGACATGGGTTTGTGTCCCGGTCCGGGAAGATCCCACATGCCGCGGAGCAGCTAGGCCCGTGAGCCATGGCCGCTGAGCCTGCGTGTCTGGAGCCTGTGCTCCACAACGGGAGAGGCCACAACAGTGAGAGGCCTGCGTACCGCAAAAAAAAAAAAAAAAAATCAAGTAAAGCAAAAATATGCAACCAATAGCCAATACAACCAAAAATAAATAAATAAATTCTTGGATTATAGCATTTCCCAAAAAATAATTTGTTTTTTGTTTGTTTGTTTTTACTTTGGGATGGTTTGGCTCATTCCATCAAGTTGTCTTCAATAGTTTTCCATCTATAAATTCTTTCCTAAATGTGCTTCTCCTCTGAGCCCTGGCTCCAAGGAGCGATGATTCAGCAGTAGGGTGAGGATGATTTGGGGGCTGGAGATCTTTAGTCGCTGTTAAAGATTTTCTTTAATGTGCTAATGTCCTACAGATTCAGGTAAGATTTAGAAAAGACTAGAAATATAGAGTTATCTTCATTGGAACAAACATCTTTATTCAGTTTGCCTTTGGCAGCAAAACAAGTTTAATAACTACGTTATATATTATCAACTTTGAGATTAAGGATACCTGTAAACATCTCTTTGCCTGTTCTTGGAATTAGCCAAGGGAAAATCAGGAATTTTGCCAAACAAGGCAATAGAAAAAAAAAAAATTCTAACGGGGAAAAAATAATGATGTGGATCAGTCAAATTAAAACCATTCCATTGCCCTCGGAAACGATTTTGAAAATGAAATAGTTACTGCTGCTCTGAGCCATGACAAGATCTCAAAATTCAGAAGGCAAAATGCCAGAATGTTGATCAGTCATTAGGGGAAGCAGAGAGTGCTGGAGAAAAAGCAAGAGATACCCTGAAGAAAAGCAGAGAATCACTCACAGAAAAATGAAGGAAATATGGGAGATCCCCTGACCAACCCGCTCGCCTCCAGAAAGAGCCAGATTCTCGAAACAAATGGGTTTCCCAACTAATACTGGCTGGAACATGATTACCCTGGCAAAGGTCCACCATGGGAGGAAAGCTTTTTCCCAAGATCAGGGCCAGTGAGGGGGACTTTTTTGATTGGGAACTGCAGGCCATCTGTCACCAGGGTGGCTCCATGCATTCAGCTGCATGGGACTGACATTTTAACTTTTGGTCTAGTGAAATTATGAAAATAGGTCATATAAATATTATTTTAATATAATTTTTAAATGTCCCCATTTCATGGCTATGCTTTATGAGTTTAGACCTCAATATATCTAAAACTTTGATGATCGAAGGTAAAAACAAAAGAGCTATTCAAAAATTGCCAGGAAAAAAAATCCCCCCTTTGGCTGTGAAGGTACAGGAATTCTAGGTCGGGCAGCCTCATTAGTTGCTTTAGTGAACCCTCTTAGTCAATTAAGTTCTCATTATCCTTGGTATTACTACTGGGCTTCCATAAACTAATCCAGATGCAAGCTTTTCCTCTGATGATGTTGTGTTTTGTTTAACAATGTGCCGTGCAGGGTGGGCTATTATAGAAAACTCGCCCCACAGTACTAGCTGGGGGTCTGGTATTTCAGTGGAGTACATCTGGGAGCCCTGGTCCCCAAAATGGTGTTAAGCAGATCTGAGGAGGAGGAGCTGAACTCAAAGTCAGTGTTGATAGAGAGGTGGACAGATGAGAGAGGTCTGAACAAGCCCAGAGGGCCAGCTGGGACAAGGATCAAACTGAAGAAGTAAAAGAAAATAGAAGCAATCTCTGACAGCCTGGGCTATTTGACATCGTGGTTTTTCTGGACTTCCTTTTTTTTTTTAATTGTATTAGATTTTCATCTGAGGCAATTTGGGGGAAAATGGTAATATCTCCCCAGGTCAGATGCCACAGGCTCAGTGAATGATAATTGAGGGACAGTGTAATATTCGAAGACAGCATTTGGGAAATCCTTAAGATCTTCTTTGTGTTTAATTGTAATGCCATCTAAAGGCAACAGCTGTTTTAAAATGCGTTGCATTCCATAAGCTTTCATAGGTTTTTTACAACATAATTTATTGTGAATAGTAATGATTTTGTTTTCTTGTTTTACTAAACAGCATCCATATTAGTATCGATTTATAACTCATCTAATGGCTATTAACCTAGAATAGTGTCCAATTTATTTCAAAACCTGGTATAATACACTTTCTATTAAATTATACCATTCCTTCCTCAATTGTCACCCTGATGTCCCATGGCAACTAGAGCTGCAATTTTAGGACACTCTGAATATTCTCCTAAGATCATAGATTGTTTCTGTTTTTAATTGTACACTTCATGCAAACTACTAATATTGTCTGATAAGATTTGGGCCTAATTATTGACTTTACTCCAAATAATTTTTTTTCAAATTCTCTGAGACACTTCTGAAAAGCCCTAATTAACCATAATCTCTTTTACGGCAATGTGCATACAGGGCTGAGTGGAAAATAGTGGCAGATTTAGAATCTGACAGACCTGGGTTTCAATCTCTGCCCTACCATTTATAAGGTAGGGACCTTAGGTCTCCTCAAACATCTCTGTGCCTCAGTTTCCATGTCTGAAAGATGGAGACAGTACCCACCTGGTAGGCATATAAGAATAGAGGAGAAAAGCCAATGTAACTTACATAGCCAATGCCTGGCATGGTCAATCCTCCCAAGAAGTTTGCTGTTATTTTCTCATTTTTGCATCTTCCATCAGGGCATCCTTCTGGTCACTACTTTAAATTCAGCGTTTCCTCCACAAGGTACCCGCTCTGTTCCCCTCAGCTTCTGGTCTCTTAAGGATGTAGTCATAGATCTTTTGGACATTATTGGTGGGTCTTGCTTGCCTATGGTTTGGCCTCCAGGATAGTTATTGCATGACCTCTGGTTCCACACAGAATTCTATGCGGGATTTGGCCAGGGCAGCGTGACAGGAGAAATGTCCCATGGTACAGAAGAAGCAGCTGTGGTTTAATGGAAATCAGAAGCTGGATAAGTGATGCCTCTGCCACCCATTAGCTGTTTGAGCTTCAGTTCTTCCACTGAAACACAGAAATAACAGTATATACATCTAAGGATTATTAATGAGAACATTCACGTACAAAATGCTGTAGAGATGGAGGTGTTTATTATTACCTACATGTCCTACCCTTATTTATGAACCATAACAGCATTTTGTCAGTTCTGTTGTATAATAATAATGTAATTATGTAATAACATGTTCCGTATTTAGCTGATTATATGTCAGACTCAGAAATCTGTTTGTCACATGTGCCCACAGTTGATTCCTCCTCTGTGCCAATCAGTCCCCTTGATTCTGTTCCCATTCACCACATGTGAACAAATTGCTCTCAGTATTGTGGTGTACCATTATCTCTCCCCAAACTCCTACCGCAATGCACAATGCAGTATGTGAGACTGCACGGCTTCCTGCTTTACTTTATTTGTTCTCCTTTCCCTGGACCACATCTTCTATTTCCTGATTATCATTTCCACTGACTAACACAGTAATGTTCCAAGTACTCTCTTCAGTTTCTTAAAGTCATTTGTTAATTCTGTGTTAAGAGAAGCCCTATTCCTGGCTTCTCATGGTTGAGGTTGTCACTCAAATAAGGAACCCTACTTATCCTCTGATTCAGCTCACCCCCAGTGCAATTAGTTGTGCTACATTTGCACTTGTCTATATTCATTAATTTGCATACTTGAATGTATTCTCCCAGGGTCATGGCTGATGTTCCTCATCGATTATACATGGGTCACCAACACGGAGAAGAAGCCATCTCCAAACATAACTGAACCATGGAACTGTTCTCTTACCAGTGACGACAGTAAGACTTGGTCCGGAAAAAAATTTTTTAAGGCTTTTAAGTGAACCAAAAAAGATTACTGAGTATATTTTCGAAAGAAAACTAGGCTTTGTCTAGTATACCTTTCCAGGTTATATGATTCTATGAGGACTGCACTTTTCATTGACTTGGAGCTATTTTTTTTTTTTTTTTTTGCAGTATGCGGGCCTCTCACCGTTGTGCCCTCTCCCGTTGCAGGGCACAGGCTCCGGATACGCAGGCTCAGCGGCCATGGCTCACGGGCCCAGCCACTCCACGGCACGTGGGATCTTCCCGGACCGGGGCACGAACCCGTGTCCCCTGCATCGGCAGGCGGACTCTCAACCACTGCGCCACCAGGGAAGCCCGGGTTGTTTGCTTTTTTGATGTTGAGTTGTATGGATTCTTTGTATATTCTGGATATTAACCCCTTATCATATATATTGTTTGCAAATATCTTCTCCCATTCAGTAGGCAACCTTTTCATTTTGTTAATAGTTTCTTCACTATAAAAGAGCTTTTTAGTTTGATGTAGTTTGATTTGTTTATTTTTGTTTTGGTTTTCCTTGCCTGGAGAGACATATCTAAAATATTTGCTAAGACTCATGTCAAAGAGTGTTCTACCTCTGTTTTCTTCTAGACATATTATGGTTTAAGGTCTTACATATAAGTCTTTAATCCATTTTGAGGGTTTTTTTATATATTATGTGAGAAAGTAGCCCAGTTTTATTCTCTTGCATGTAGCTGTCCAGTTATCCCAACACCATTTATTAAAGAAGCTGTTTTTTCCCTGTTATATATTCTTGCCTCCTTTCTTGTAGATTAATTGCCCATATAAGTGTGAGTTCATTTCTGGGGTTTCTATCCTTTTCCATTGATCTATGTGTCTGTATTTATGTCAGTACCATACTGTTTTGATTACTGACGTGTTGTAGTATAGTTTGAAATCAGGGAGCATGATACCTCCTGTTATGTTCTTCTTTCTCAAGATTGCTTTGGCTATTCAGGGTCTTCTGTGTTTCTATACAAATTTTAGAATTATTTGTTCTAGTTCTGTGAAAAAATCCTTTGGTATTGATAGGGATTGCATTGAATCTGTAGATTGCCTCAGGTAATATGCTCATTTTAACAATATTATTTCTTCCAGTCAATGAGCTTTCCATCAATGTTTGTGTCATCTTCATTTTCTTTCATCAGTGTCTTATATGCCATCATATAAAACATCTCTGAATCTGATACAGCTTATGATGTTTATTTCAGTGTACCACATATTACCATTATGTACTTATGAATCCAAAATTCAGAGTAAGGTCTTTGAGGGCAAGGATGATCTTACCTCTTTACTCCTTGAAATGCTGAGACCATTTTCTTATGCATAGGAGCTTTCAATAAAACTGTCTTAAATTAATGGATGAATACATGAACAAATGGACATGTCTATACCATTTGTTGTTGCAATTATCTCCACCAGATGTTGAGGAGCAAATTTAGACCGCTACCAGAATTTCACAGATTGAAACAAACTTCAAAGTCCTTCTCTGAGGAAATATATGCCCAAGATCCAGACTTGCTTGTTCTTGGGAGTTTAGCCATCTAGAGTTTCTTTAATATTTCCATTTTTCTCTGTTTTACTGCTACTAGTAAGCATGCAAATCTTCACAGACTTTGCATAGGATCTTCAAGAGATGTGCTGTTGAAAGGAGCATGCTCCCCTTATTGACATTTACCAGAAAAGCTGTTGTACAAAGAATGTTCCAAATAACACTGCATGCTCTGGTAACACCAGCTGCACATGTTCTGCACACTGATGGATGGTGGTTTATAAAGTACTGTAAATAATTTTGGTAAGATAATATTAGAACATTAAGGATGAGCTTGTTTTTTAAGCCACATGATAATCATTTTATTTCTCAGTAACATTATTTATTTTCAATAAGATTATTTAAAAGATTAAAATATTTGAAACAAAGGACATAAGCTCTTTGCTTTCCCTTTTCAGAACAAAATGCTTTGTTTGCTTGTCATATCCCTTTTAGTTATAGTTGTTAGTAGATCATGGGGAAACAGTGTGTGTACAACCCAGAGGTCCTGTAAGTGTGTAACAGCATGAGAACTCCAGGCTGGTAAGGTGGGGAAGCACTCTTATAATTGCTACAAATCAGGGATCCTGATTTGCAATGGGACCACACCTTCAGTTTTGTTAGAGGATCTTTCCTAATCGACTTATAGTCTAAATTGTCTACACTACAAGGGAATTGTTTGCTGGTATGTTTGCCAGTATTTTGTCTACTTTGAATGATAGCCAGACCCACATTATCTCATTAGCTTTTTTTTTTTTTTTTTTTTTTTTTTTTTTTTTGCGGTACGCGGGCCTCTCGCTGTTGTGGCCCCTCCCGTTGCGGAGCACAGGCTCCGGACGCGCAGGCTCAGTGGCCATGGCTCACGGGCCCAGCCGCTCCGCGGCATGTGGGATCTTCCCAGACCAGGGAACGAACCTGTGTCCCCTGCATCGGCAGGCGGACTCTCAACCACTGCGCCACCAGGGAAGCCCTATCTCATTAGCTTTTACATTTGTCAGAGCTGACACCTTAGGAGAATACAAATCACAAGGAAGTTTGGAAATGTAAGGTGACACAGATGGCTGCTAAAACCCACTTGGAAAAGCCATCTACCCTCATTTGCAGGAGTCTGACCTCCACAGCAGCCCTCTTAGCAACCCTCTCCCAGTTGTTCCAAACCCAACTGGGCACATGTCTTGGCCCTCTGGTTTATTAGGGAGCCCGTCCATGCAAGAAATATCTAGTGCATGGGCTGCTGCAAGCTGTCTTCCTGATTTAGAAGACTCAGAGGGGAAAAAGAGCCATCTATAAAGTTCTCTTAATTTTTAACATAAGCTTCAGCTTGAGTTGTGAAGTATATCTCACTGGTCATCTTGGTCTGAAGTGCATTCCATTCCCTAAATTCATCAGTGTGTAACTGCCACAGCTGCTGAGGCTTTGGCACCTGCAAGGTACCCCTGAGAGGGGCTCTCCAAACAGATGATTTTATAGGCAGTGAGCCCAATGGCAAAAATTTCAAGATTTGTTTTTCAAATAAGTGCATGTTAAGTGAAACAAACAAAAAAAAAAACTTACAATGTCAATGAACCAGAGAAAGTTTCTTTGGTTCGAAGGAGCCTTATGAAAAATCTATCATGCAGCCTCTGATTTAGAAATGTAAAGAGAAACAGATTGACTTAGAAAAATAAGGGGCAGAAAGACTACAATCTTTAATGAGCCTCATACCTGTGTTCAGATCAAGGACTCCTTCCACCTGTAATGTTTGTTTCTAATGAAGAAGTATTTCTTAATTTAGAGGCTAATCCTCAGAAACCAATGCAGAGGGCAGAACACGTCTTGGGTTTAGGGAGTGTGTCTGCTCACTTTGCTTTAAATCTCAGAGGGCCATAAAATCAAGTGAAGTCAGGACTGGATTAGAAATCAGCAGCTTTGAGCTCTGAACCACATTCCCATGATATATTGCTTTGAGGTCCTCGATTTTTATTGTTTATGCTTCAGTTGTCACATGGGTTTGTAGTAGGACCAGAAGTTGGTGGAAAAATGAACAGGTGCCAAGATCTGTGCTCTGTAGAGATAGGCTTCCCAACCATGGCTGTCAGCACAAAAGAGGATGCAAGAAAAAATATACTACCCCTAGATAGTGTCAGCATGTAAGACACACCCTTGTCCCAACACAGCCAATCTGGCAGTACACACCATTCCCAAAAGTAGTTTTCAATTGTTTCCGAGAGTAAGTGGTCACTATGCTTTTCTCCCTCTCTTCTGCCCAAATGTAAATTGCTGCTTATCTCACATACAAATGCCCCCAATAAGAGATTTTGCTGAAAAAAGAAATCAATACTCTTCAAAGATTTTTTTTCATTTTGAAAATTTTATATAAAAAAAACAGGATACATTATGGAGTCAAATGGAAAACTTTGAACTTTGGTGACAAAACAGGATACTTCAGAAACTTTAAAATTTTTCATAGACCTTAGAACTAGATGCAAATCTAGGTTTCAAAGCTGGCTAAATTCAAGGTTTATAACACAAGATGCTAAGTAAGCAGATATCAGCATTTCTCAACTCTTCACTGCATTCTTAGAACCAATCTATATTTACATCTTTAATAGTGAAAGAAGCACGAAGTCACATGGCTTGGAAGTACATTGCTGTACACTTTTTAGTTGGAGACCATGAAGTGTAGTGGAGAAAGGCAGTGTATAAAACACAAGGAGACTGGGATGATGGTCTCTGCTGTGCTCTACCCACCAGGTCTCCTTAGGCTAGTTTCCTCCTTCCTTTCACCTCAGTTTTCTCATTTCTAAAAATAGCTTTACTGCCCTGCTTACCTCTGAAGTTAAAGAAGATAACACAAGTTATGGTTAAAAATACATTTTACATTCTCTACGAAATTCTACAATAATGGATATGCATCCTTCATACCCTGAATCCCTCTAAAAACACAGGTTTGTTGGAAGATTGGTTTGAGGATTGAGTCTTTATGATTTTTATAGCAGAAGAGGAGACACAGAACCATTCATGGGTGAGCCCCCCAGCCAGATTGATAGACACTCAATCTTAAGGCAACAAGCTTTTAGTAAGCCTATCCTCATGATTTGCCTAATGCTTTACTAAGGCAAGATTCCCATCTCCTGTGAGGTCCCCTTCCCTCCCTTCAGTTCCCAACAGCCCCACAGAGGACTCCATCTCTGAAGTGATCATCCCTCAAGAGGCACAGATAAGATGCTTCCTTGATGTCCCCCTTATGGGTCCTGTGACAGGGCATAATGACTTGTAATCAGGTAGACATAGCTCAGTGCAGCCTAAAGTAAAGTCTAAAAGTCTTTGAAGTATCTTATTTTGTCACTGAAATGCAAACAAGTTTTTCATTTGACTCCATATTATTATAATTTTTTAAACAAAAATTTCAAAGTAGAAAAAAAGTTGAGTAATATTTATTTTTTCAGCAAAATGAACCATATTTATGCTGTAGCTATCTTCTCCTTCTCCCTCTCCCCACAATCCCTCCTAACCCAAGAGTATCTTTCTTATGGAGAACAGTATGGAGGTTCTATAAAAAACTAAAAATAGAACTACCATATGACCCAGCAATCCCACTCCTGGGCATATACCCTGAGAAAACCATAATTCAAAAAGAGTTGTGTACCACAATGTTCATTGCAGCTCTATTTACAATGCCCAAGACATGGAAGCAACCTAAATGTCCATCGACAGATGAATGGATAAAGATGTAGCACATATATACAATAGAATATTACTCAGCCATAAAAAGAAATGAAATTGACTTATTTGTAGTGAGGTGGATTGACCTAGAGACTGTCACACAGAGTGAAGTAAGTCAGAAAGAGAAAAACAAATAATGTATGCTAACACATAAATATGGAATCTATAAAAAAAGGTTCTGAAGAACATAGAGGCAGAACAGGAATAAAGATGCAGAGGTAGAGAATGGACTTGAGGCCATGGGGAGGGGGAAGGGTAAGCTGGGATGAAGTGAGAGAGTGACATGGACATATATACACTACCAAATGTAAAATAGATAACTAGTGAGAAGCAGCCACATAGCACAGGGAGATCAGCTTGGTGCTTTGTGTCTACCTAGAGGGGTGGGATAGGGAGGATGGGAGGGAGACACAAGAGGGAGGAGATATGGGGATATATGTATATGTATAGCTGATTTACTTTGTTATACAGCAGAAACTAACACACTATTGTAAAGCAATTATACTCCAATAATAAGGATAAGAAAAGAAATGTAAAAAAAAAGAAAAAGAAAGAAAGAAAGAAAGAAAGAAAGAATTTCTCAAATTATCTCTTCTTGGGGGCCTTGAAGTTCAATAAGGTCTCTTAAAGACAAGATTCTAGAAAATGGTACAAATTAGGTTGTGGAGAAGCCAGTGTAGGGAAAGTCCTTTCGATGACCTCAATCTTTCTCCAACCTTCTGATCAGGATCCTTTGGCAACTCAGCTCATGGACTCAGTCTAGCCCCCGTCTTGGGGGAGACCTACAGGCAGCTGTTTATCTTCTTGAGGCTATAAGGGACAGAGTAACCCAGAATGTGGTATTTTGTCTCTGAAATGTGGCTGCCCTCTGAGAGATATGATCCTGGTTTCGTCCTGCTCAAAGGTGAGATTCTTGAATGGAACTGTAGCTTTTTGCACAACTAATCCCTCTGTTCCCCAGGGAAAGACTATAGATTTACCAAATGTGCTATTGGTCAGAAGGGGCAGGATGGAAAATGCTGGGCTCAGCTCTGCCCAGTACCATCCATGGCAGAAAAAACTGCCCAATATCTGATGTGAGGGTTTGCTTGTAGTTTCCTCACATACAAAATATGACACATGTGCAAGTGAAGGCAGGCCTCCATCTCCCACTGAAGGACTGCAGACAGTGTCTGCCTGCAGAGTCCGTCTCCAGGGCCTGTGTGAGGGAGGCAGAGCAGAATGGGTAATGCAAAACATAAAAAAATACAGCGGAAACACAGAGCCACAGTTGCAAATGGCCCTTAACCAACACCAGGCCTCATCTGTTGTGAGTGTTTGAAGTCTGTAGACAGAGGACGGTGCCATTCCACAATAATTTCTCTTGCTGGAGCTCATCAGCAGTGGAATGCAGAGAGACTAAGCTTCTGGCTAAGTTCTGCTGTCAGGATCCAAAACCAGGTCCATGGGATGGGGCAGTGCATGCCCTAGATGACCCATCTATCTCTTAGTAGCAAGGAATTTGTAAGGTGGTTGTCAGAGGTGTCCACACTGGGAAGAATGTGACTGGTCTGTTTGTCAGATGGAGGAAAAGTGAGTCAGGTTGTAAAGAGGGAAAATAGTGCCTTATAGAGGAGGGTCAATGAGGAGCTAGAGCAGTGACTTCTCAAAGATGTCCTCAGGGCTCCGACCCTCAGATGGGTCCACAGAGAGAAGCATGGAAGCTTGGTGTTTGATAGTACATTTTCATCTTCCTCCAGGGTACTCTCTTGGGAAGGGGCAATCAGTCTGAACACTGTCCTCTGTCTTTGCCTCTCTGCATTACCAGAACACTGGGAGCTCCAATTGGTAAGGGAACCTTAACTAAAATCTCTGATTCAAATCACCTTGGAGTTACTGGTAATTAATGTTATGGTTCAATTCAAGCCCCTGTCCTGGACCAATCCTCCAAACGACAGATGTTCCTCAACCTCTTCTGCATGAACTCTGGATGTCTCTGGATGTCTCTGGATCTACTCTTCTTCATTCATTTTTCAAGAACTTTCTGGTCCTTAGTACAATAAAACATTCAAATTTTCTTCTTTCTGTGTTAATTTTAGATTTTTAGGGGGATCATCCATGTCTAGAATCAGGAAAATAAATCACCAGGCAAATCCAGCAAAAATATATGTCATATTCATTTCAAAACATCTAGCCCTTACTTGGCTATATGCATCATCATGATGTTAGGGGAGAGAGTCTTTAGTTTTCATTCATTATGTCATGTATTCAACAATTACATATTGAGACCTAATATGTGTCAGTTTTCTTCTAATTGCAGATCAATTCTTGCTTAAAAGCAGATTCTCAAAAAGTAGTGTGTTTTTCAACAACTAGAACCTCAGCTTATTTGCTGTGAGCAATTCTCAATAAATAATTTGGAAATTTATATGGTCCTGTCAACCATGCATCTCCTGAGGAAAATTTGTTTAGCAGAGAACCTTTGTATTTTTAGGCATTTTTTCTACAGTACAAATTAGGTCCAGAGAAGATAGTATAGGATTGTTTCTGTCTGCTTCTCCTCACTCAATGCAATTTAAAACCTTGGAAATAATTCAAGATGTAACCAAAAGAGAACCTTGGAAGGTAGACAGAGGAAGGCAACCTGGTTAGGTACCCCAGCACGGGAGGATAAACACAGTCGCATTGCCTCTTATAAACTTCCACTCAGCAGAAGAAGACAACCCAGACACCATGTTTCCTCACACCTAGCCTAGGAAAAAAGGTTGGCTCCTGTAGATTCATTCCTCCACACTATTTAGGAGGCGAGCCCAGCAGCACTAGCAAGAGGGCCCCACTGACAACAGGCAGCCAGGGGAAGCACTATCCTTCTCACCAGGACTGGGATTCTCCTCCCCTACCCAGAGATGCCTGGCAGCTCATCAAGGGGGAATCTCACCACAGTAATCACCCTGATTTAGGAAACACTCTGTCTCTCCTCTGGACCTGAGAATCTCCTTACAACTAAGAGATAACAGGCAGCTAGGAGTGCCTGCAATGGGGATTCAGAAACAATAAGAGGCCAGCTCAGGAAGCCCTTTGTCCCTACAAGACCTGAGACTCACCTCTTGCACCTAAACACATCCAGTGACCAGGTAGCACCATGAAGCGGGAACCTTGGCATAATAGATGTCCTGGACCAGGAAGCCTCTTCCTCCCAATGGACCAGACACTCCCTACTCCACCAAGATGCAGATAACCTGGAAAAATTCTTCAATTTCCTAAACAGTGACCAATGGGAGTCTCATTTGCACCAGATATACAAAGCAGACCAAATTAACCACAGTAAAGGTTCTGAAATAAATTTGCCATTGGTACCAGAGCCCACAAAAGTAGTCCAGGATCTGCATGTTGAACCTAAAAAGAGTTGCCTGCTAAAATAAAATATTTATATTTAATATAGTTTTCTGACATAATAGTTTAAATGTCCAGGATACAGTAGAAAATCACCTGTTGGAAAATCACAATTTGAATGGCAAAACACAATCAAATGATGCTGCCATCAGGATGACGAAAATGTTAGAATCATCTGACAAGAATTTTAAAACAGCCATCATAAGAATGTTTCAATACACAATTATAAATTATCTTGAAACAAATGAAAAAACAAAATCACATGAAAGAAATAGGTTATAATAAATATATCAACTGGAAATTATATGAAAAAATATAGAAATTTTAAAACTTGCTGTATTTGCTCAATAGTAGAGTTGAGATGACAGAGCATAGAATTGATGAACTTGAATACAGATCAATAGAAGTTACCTAAAATGAACAATAGAGATTAAAAAAAAAAAAGACTGGGGAAAAAATGAACAGACCCTCAGGGACCTGTGCAGAAATGACAAAAAGATCCAATACTGGATCTAAAAGGGGAGGAGAAACAGAGTGGAGCAGAAAGAGTATTTGAAGAAATATTCAGAAAACTTCCCAGATTTGGTGAAAGACATAGATTGATCGGTTCAAGAATCTAAACAAACTCAAATAAAGCCACACCAAAACACATTATGATTAACCTTCTGAAGAATAAAGACAAAGAAAAAATTGTGAGAGCATTTGGAGAGAAACAATGTATTACCTATGGGAAAAAAATAATCCAAATGACAGAAAATTTCTCATCTGAAACCACAGAAGTTAGAAGGAATTGGCACATTTTTCAAGCGGTAAAAGAAAAGAACTGTCAGATGAAATTCTATGTCCAGGGAAACTATACTTCAGAAATGATGGGGGAATACAGACACTTTCAGGTGAAGGAAAACTAAAAGAATTTGTCACTAGGAGACATACTCTTAAAGGGACATAAATGCAAGCAAGTCCCACACTTTACTCAAAGTAGAAAAATGTTGATAACTATAGGCTGTTCACAAGTCACATATGCATATTGTACTATGCCTAGCACTTAGAAAACTATGGAAAGAGAAACAACACAAAAACACTGTAAACCAATTAAGATTGAGTCTTAAAAAATGTTCAAGTAATCAATGGGAAGGCAAGAAAAGATAGCTAGAAGAACAAGAAACAGAGGAAACAAACAGAAAAACAAATAATAAAATGGCAGACTAAAGCTCTAACATATCAATAATTGCTTTAAATGTAGAAGGTCTAAAAAGGTCAATTAAAAGGCAGAGATTAGTAGTACAGATTTAAAAACAAAGATACAAACACAACCCAAGCAAATGCTGTTTACAAGAAACTGACTTCAAATTCAACAACATAGACTAATGTAAAATAGAGAAAAAAATATACCATATAAGCATTATTCATTAAAAAGGAGGAATTGTTTTATTAATATTAAAATCTGATAAAGGCGACTCCAGCAAAGAAATTTACTAGAGACAAAAAGAGGAACATCAGGTAATGATTAAAGAATCAATCCACCAGGAAGATATAACAATTCTAAGTGTGTATGCACCAAAAAATTAAGCTTCAAAATACATGAAGCATATTCTGACAAAGATGAAAGGCAAAATAAAGTCCACACTAGGGACTTCAACATTCACCTCTCTGCTGTAAAAATTTAATAAACAGAAACCTCAATTAAATATAGCTTGGAAACCAGATGGGGGAGCTCTTATGTCCTACCATGATAGCCAAGCCCAACAGGAAGAAGAAAGACTCCTCTTCTTTCCTGGCGTGGACTTAGCCAATGAAATGCCACGGACTCTTTGTTTATTACAGCCCTCCCAACTTCCTTTTCCTCTCTATAAGAATGGTCTCCTTCCCTTGACCTGCAAGGACTTGCACATGGCTTTCCATGGTTGCAAACCCCAAATTGCAATTCTCTACTGGTTCTGAATAAACCAATATTTGCTGGAGAAATATTTGACAACCTATTTATTTCAGATCAACATAGTAATTCATACAACTACTACACAGAAAATCAACAAGGATGTGGAAGATCTGAACAATACAATCAAGCAACAGGATCTAATTCACTACATATCACCGAACAACTGCTGAATACACACTTTTATCCAAATGAGTATAGTATGTTCACCAAGATAAACTATACCCTAGGCCATAAAACAAACCTCAAAATTTTTTAAAGAATTGAAACTACACAAAATATGTTCTCTGAACATAATGGAGTAAACCTAGAAATTGATAACAGAAAGATGAGAGAAAAATTTCCAGGCACTTGGAAATTAAACATCATGCTCTTAAGTCATCTATGGGTTAAAGAGAAGTCTCAAAAGAAATATAAAAATACATATAATGAAATAAAAATGAAAATATAACATGTCAAAGTATTCAGAATACAGGTAAATCAGTCCCAAGAGAGAAATGTATAGCACTAAATGCCTACATTAAAGAGAGAAAATATCTCAAATTAATAATCAAAGTGCCTTCCTCAAAAAATAGAAAACTAACAGGAAAATAAATCTAAAAAAAAAAAAGCAAGCAGAAAGAATAAAGATAAGAAGAGAAATCAACTAACTTTTAAAAAGTAAAACAGAAAAATCAATAAAACAAAAAGGTTGTTCTTCAAAAATATCAGTAAAGTTGATAAACCTCTAGCAAGACTGATTGGTGGAGAAGGGGAGGAAAGGAATAGGAATAAAGGGGTATGTCACTACAGACCCTCCAACCATTAAAAGGATATTAAGTTCATATTAGAAAAAGCTTTGTACTCATAAATTTAACACCTTATAAGGGATGGACCAATTCCTTGAAAAATCACAAACTTTGAAACCCAACCAACATTAAATAGATAATGTGAATAGTCCTATAACCATTAAAGAAATTGAATTCATGATTTAAAAGCTCCACTAAAAGAAATCTCCAGGCCCAAATGGTGTCACTGGAGAATTCTACCAAACTTTTAAGGAATTAACACCAATTTTATGTGATCTCTTCTAGAAATTAAAAGAGGAATTAACATTTATCAACTCATTTTATAAAGTCAATCTTACAAAGATACTTAGATGATCACAGTATCAAAAAAAACCCTACAGATCAATATCTCTTATGGTATAAATGATGTGGAAAAATTGGACATCCATAGGTGAAAAAAATAATAAAGCAATCACAAATTCAAACTAAACCTCATACCTATAGAAAACTGACTCAAAATGAATTATAGACTTACACGTAAAAATGTAAACTTTTAGGAAAAAAGCATAGGAGAAAATCTTCAAGATTTAAGGCTAGGCAAATATTACTTAGACTTGATACCGAAAGCATGAGCCATAAAAGGAAAGCTTGATAAACTGTACCTCATCAAATTCAAAATATTTTTTCTGTGAAATTTCCTCTTAAGAGTATGAAAAGACAAATTATAAGCTGAGATAAAATATGTGCAAACCTTATATCTGCCAAAGGAGTTGTGTCTAGAATATATAATGAACTCTCAAAACTCAACAGTCAAAAAAGAAACAAAAAATCAAGTTTCAAAATGGGAAAAAGACATGAGCAGACATTTCAGTAAAGAGAATATAGACATGGCAAACAAGCACATGGAAAGATAATCAACATAAATAGCTATCAAGGAGATGCAGATTAAATCCACCATGGACTCTCACTATACACCCTTTAAACTGGCTAAAAGGAAAAGTAGTAATAACAGAAAATGCTGTTTGCTGGAGGGAATGTAAAATGCTATAGCCACTCTGGAAAATACTTTAGCCATTTCTTATAAAACTAAACATACAATTATCATACAACCCAGCAGTTGCATTTGGTGAATTTATCCCAGAGAAATACAAAACTTACATTCATACAAAAACCTGTACTCAAATGTTCAGAGCAGCTTTAATCATAATAGTCAAAAAATATAAACAACTCATATATTCTTCAGTGGATGGGTGGTTAAACAAAATGTAGTACATCCATACCATGGAAGAACATCAACAATAAAAAGGGTGTACTCTTGATAAAAATAACAACTTGAAGGGCTTCCCTGGTGGCGCAGTGGTTGAGAGTCCGCCTGCCGATGCAGGGGACGCGGGTTCGTGCCCCGGTCCGGGAAGATCCCACATGCCGCGGAGCGGCTGGACCCGTGAGCCATGGCCGCTGAGCCTGCGCGTCCGGAGCCTGTGCTCCGCAACGGGAGAGGCCACAACAGTGAGAGGCCCGCGTACCGCAAAAAAAAAAAAAAAAAAAAAAAAAAAAAAATAACAACTTGGATGAGTCTCAAGGGAATTATGCTGAGTGAAAAAATCAATCCCCCAAAGTTACATATAGTATGTTCCATTTATATAACATTTGTGAAAAGACAAAATAGAAATGAAAACAGTGTAGTGGTCTCCCAAGTAAGGAGTGGCGAGATGGGAGGCAGGTGTGTGTGGCTATGAAAAGCACTGGGGTAATGAGACTCTTCTGTGTCATTACTGTGGTGGTTGATACATATACCTATACGTGTTATAAAATTGTATTGAACTAAGTACACACACACACACACACACACACACACACACACATACACACAAATGAGCACAAGTAATTTATTTTATACCTAGTAATTTGTACCTCTTAATCTCCTTCACCCATCTTGCTCCTCCCCCCATCCCTCTCCCCACTGGTAACCACTACTTTGTTCTCTGTATCTGTGAGTCCAGTTCTGTTTAGTTATATGTATTTGCTTGTTTTATTTTTTTAGATTCCACGTATAAGTGAAAACATACAGTATTTGTCTTTTTCTGTCTGACTTATTTCACTAAGCATAATTCCCTTCATGTATGGATGCAATATACAGCATAGGAAATATAGCCAATATTTTGTAGTAACTTTATCTGGAGTATAATCTATAAAAATATCACATCACTATGTTGTACACCTGACATTAATATAATATTGTTAGCCAACTATACCACAATAAAACAAAACAAAAACAGAAAAGAAACAGAAAAAGAGCACAAGTAGAATTAAGAAAATTTGGAGAAAGCAGTATAAAAACTATTCAGTTCATGGACCATACAAAAGCATATCCATGGAGAAGCCGTTTGTTGAGAAGTGAGATGATTCTCATCTCCATTAGGACATAAATAAGGCCACATTACTGTCGAGGGATATTAAGTAAGACATTCAAACTAATAGGTAATAGTAAAGGATGGAACACAACAATGACAACCACAAATTAAGGGACACAGTAGGGAATGGCTTAGAGAAAACAACCTCTCCCTGCCATTTGTGCCACTATTATTGAACTTGAGGAAATGAGGAATGGCAGGCCAGTTTAGGAAGATGTTTCAGGGGGTTCTAAAGAAATGTTTCCTTTCTCCAAGCAGAGCATCTTGACCTCCCCGGCATCTCCCCAAAAGGGTGTCAGGAGTGGTGTCTTGTGAGGTCTAAGCCCTACATGGCTGCCATTGTCTGGGAGGGCACCTTGTTGACCAAACAAAGTTGAAGGGATATAGAAGCAGTTTTGGTATAGCTTCAAGTTTTGAGCAAAAAAAATCACAAAAATAATTTAGCATCAGAAATCATTTTAAGAACCCTCAGTTGAAAATTTTCTAGATTTTTCCTTCATCTTTCTTGAAAGCAAAGATTTGGAAATAATTGAAATGCAATTATTTAAAATGTATGATCCTTTATTAACATGTAAATGCTCCTGATGCAGATATTATTGAACTGAGGTCAGCTGTCCACATGTCAGTATTGACATGTTCATCTCATTCTTTCATTCATCTTACCTAGTAAGTAATTAACTATAATTCATTGTCAAAGACAAAATGAAGTCTCTGGGCAGATCCTCAACTTCCATATGAACACTTTGCTGAAAGATCCTGCCAAAGAATTTTTTAGACTTAACTGACTTTCTTGCTTTCCAAGTAGACCAAAAAAGCTTTATTGTAACTTATTAAATATTTGTTACACATGGTCCTCTATCATTCAAAGAAACTATGTTTATGAAACTATAATTGGATGAAACTATGGTTCTTTTAAACTCATAAATTTGGAGTTTATGGTACATTTACGTTGGCAGTTAACAAGGACTATCTGTGTCAAATTTGCATTTTCTAGATAGTTTTGAAGTACAATAAATGTCATGACAGAGAAACAGAAAGACATTTGAGAATCAATATAGACATGCATTAATAATCTTGGTCAAAAACAATTGCATTTGCACATATGCATTTGACAGAATTAGAATAGAGTATTAGCATCTGAGAGAAAGAGATTAATCCTAATAAAATGAAGCTGTTTCTGGTATCATCTTTAATTTCTTTCATCATTGTCTTATAGTTTTCTGCATACAGGTCTTTTGTCTCCCTAGGTAGGTTTATTCCTAGAGCTTCTTGGTAATGTTTTCAGAAGTCATTCTGTTGTATACCAAGATAAAAGCTGATATTCTGCTTTTAAGAGTGCAGTTTAATTTATCGATACTTCATGGAAATTAGGAGCCAAAAGAAGAGAAGATATTGGACCACTAGTAATTGTGGGACTTACAGAAAACAATTAAGGTGCAATTGTAAAGAAGGACATTATTTAGAGTGTAATCCACAATATATTCCAGTTAATATAATTCTAATAAGTAAAAATTAGGAATGAATTACTGAGCAGAGAAATAATTGACAAATGACAGGCAGAGGAAGAATTGTACCCAAGAAACAACAGTGAATTTAAATTTACATTATCAAGTAATCTTTTAATTACTTAAGCAATTTTAAATTACTTTTAATAGTATTTGGCACATTAATGAAAATATTGTTCTATGCATTTTAATATATGTTCAAGAAAATATAAAACATGGTCTTACCTGAATATATGGTACATTTGCTTGAAGACAGCATGTAAATTCATGAGACATAAATACGAAATTTTCACCATCCTTAAAATCATGCAGAATGTGCAAACAAGACATTCAGTCAATGAGAGTATGCATCAAATTCTTTCTCATTATTAATAGTGAAAACAGAGGGTGCCATTCTTTGTGATTCTTAGTTCTCAGACTGTTTTATATAAATATTTGTTATTCCATCAGGAATAAAATGAAGGAAGGAAGGAAGAAAGAAAGGGAGGGAGGAAGGGAGGAAGGAATCGAGCCTTGTTATGAATCTGTAGCCTAATTAAAATAAGGCATCACTGTCTTCAATAGTCTTTACTAACACTCATTCACTTTGCCTGGGTATCACAGGATTCCTATTAAGAACAATGAAATCTTTGAGAGTATTAAGGAAATGAAAAAGGTAATTTTGATACCAAGCATCCCACTGTTTATTATATTTCAATTCACAACATCTCAACAAATGTCATTTCTACCATCATTCATCATTTAATAGGAATACAAAGGAAACAAAGACAAAGCCCTCCTGTGAGATATGGTGCCTTGATTATCAGAGACGTTGCTAATACCTATATTTTTATTTTTTCCTTTAGTTTAGCACCTCATAGATTCAGGCATTGTGGGTGGTGTGCCTAAAATGAGAGAAAGATTGTTATGAAAAGGAAGATGGGAAAGGAAATTCCACTTGAAGCCCCATCAGCATGGCATGATCTCAAGTGGCTCTGTTTTAGTGAAATGTTCATATGGAAGTTGAGGATCTGCCCAGAGACTATCATTTTGTCTTTGGCAATGATTTATAGTTAATTACCTACTAGTTGAAGTGGCTGAAAGAATGAGATGAATGTGTCAATACTAACATGTGGATAGCTGACCTCAGTTCAATATCTGCACCAGGAGCATTTACATGTTAATAAGGGATTGTGCATTTTAGATGGTTGTATTTCAATTACCTCTAGGTATCTTGAGATATTTGGAGACAGGTAGATTCTCATACTTTCTCTAAAATTTTACTTCATTTAACATATAAGGCCAGTAAGGGATGTGAGCACTGAATTTGTCTATTGTACATAACATCTTTCCTTAAATTATAGAATCATTCTTCTAAGAACCTAAATTTTGTTTTTCTAAGTACCACCCATCAGATAACATATATTTCATTGAAATGAAAGATAACATATACTTATTGATAACAGTTACATGTGTGGCTCTTTGTTTCATCAAAAGATATTAAAAAGCAGAAGAGTGATTATGAACAGCTTAAAAGTACAATTTGCTGAGCTAGAGTGTAAAATCTGCATTTAAGTGATCCAGAAGAGTGGAAATAAATCATTAAGTAAGAAATGATTCCAAATAAGTGATCAGACTTCTTTTTTATTTTTTTGTTCTTATTAGTCATCAGTTTTATATACATCAGTGTATATATGTCAATCCCAATCGCCCAATTCATCACACCACCACCCACACACCCCCAATGACTTTCCCCGCTTGGTGTCCATACGTTTGTTCTCTACATCTGTGTCTCAATGTCTGCTCTGCAAATCGTTTCATCTGTACGATTTTTCTAGGTTCCACATATATGCGTTAATATACGATATTTGTTTTTCTTTTTCTGACTTACTTCACTCTGTATGACAGTCTCTAGATCTATCCACGTCTCAACAAATGATCCAATTTCGTTCCTTTTTATAGCTGAGTAATATTCCATTGTATATATGTACCACAACTTCTTAACTATAAAATTCCCTCTCAGAACTGCTTTTGCTGCATCCCATAGGTTTTGGATCATTTTGTTTTCATTGTCATTTGTCTCTAGGTATTTTTTGATTTTCTCTTTGATTTCTTCAGTGATGTCTTGGTTATTTAGCAACATACTGTTTAGCCTCCATGTATTTGTGTTTTTTACATTTCTTTCCCAGTAATTCACTTCTAATCTTATAGCGTTGTGGTCAGAAAGGATGCTTGATATGATTTCAATTTTCTTAAATTTACTGAGGCTTTATTTGTGACTGAAGATGTGATCTATCCTGGAGAATGTTCTGTGAGCACTTGAGAAGAAAGGGTAATCTGCTGTTTTTAGATGGAATGTGCTATAAATATCAATTAAATCTATCTGGTCTATTGTGTCATTTAAAGCTTCTGTTTCATTATTTATTTTCATTTTGGATGATTTGTCCATTGATGTAAGTGAGGTGTTAAAGTCCTCTGTTATTATTGTGTTACTGTCGATTTCCTCTTTTATAGCTGTTAGCAGTCGCCTTATGTATTGAGGTGCTCCTATGTTGGGTGCATATATATTTATAATTGTTATATCTTCTTCTTGGATTGATCCCTTGATCATTGTGTAGTGTCCTTCCTTGTCTCTTGTAACATTCTTTAATTTAAAGTCTATTTTATCTGATATGAGTATTGGTACTCCAGCTTTCTTTTGATTTCCATTTGCATGGAATATCTTTTTCCATCCCCTCACTTTCAGTTTGTATGTGTCCCTAGGTCTGAAGTGGGTCTCTTGTAGAAAGCATATATATTTGTCTGTTTTTGTATCCACTTAGCAAGTCTGTGTCTTTTGGTTGGAGCATTTTATCCATTCACGTTTAAGGTAATATCTCTCTCAGTTATCAGTTTTCTATTTCATTCTCCTCACTCCCCCAAAACAATTCATTGATTTCTTTATATCACAGAGACCAAATAACAGCTTGAATGGTTATATTTCTCACTTTTCATTTAACTCATCTTCAAAAATCTGATCAGAACCTCAGGAATGGAGATTTTAAGACTTGAAGCTCTGTATTATCTAATAACTTCAGCTATAATGTCATTACTTAAGTATGTATTTATTAAATTCATCCTAAAAAGCACAACACATGGGTTGATATCAAAATCTTTCATCTACAACTTAACAACAACAAAAAGATACAGAGCAATTTAAAAATGGGCAAAGGACTTGAATAGACGTTTCTCCAAGGAAGATAATGTAAATGGAGAGTAAGGCCATGAAAAGGTGCTGAACATCACTGGTCATTAGAGAAATGCAAATAAAAACACAGTAAGATACTGCTTCACACCAATTAAGATGGTTATTATTTTAAAAAATGGAAAATAACTAGTGTTGCTGAAGATACAGAGAAATTGGAACACTCTTGCTTTGCTCATGGGAATGTAAGATATTGCAGTCACTATGGAACAATTTGGAGGTTTCTCAAAAAGTTAAACAGAATCACTATATGATACAGCAATTCCACCTCTAGATATATATTTTAAAAATTGAAAACTGGACTCAGATACTTGTATACTAATGTTCATAGCAACATTATTCACAATTGCTAAAACAACCCAAATGATATCTATCAAAGGATGAAAACAAACAAACAAAATCTGGAGAGAGAGAGAAAGATGACAGAATATGATTCAACCTTAAAATAATTAAAAATTCTTATACATGCTACAACATATATGAAACGAAAATATTATGCTAAGTGGAATAAGCCAGGCACAAAAGGACAAATATAGTATGATTTCATGTATATGAATTATCCAAAATAAGCAAACTCATAAAAGACATAAAATAGAATAGAGATGACCAGTGTGTGGGCAGAAAGAAATGGGGAGTTGTTTTTTATTGGCTACAGAGTTTCCATTCAGGATGATGAAAAAGTGTTGGAAATAGATAATGGTGATGGTTGCACAATACATGAATGAACTGTACATTTTAAAATGGCTAAAATGGTAAAATTTATGTCACATTCATTTTACCATATTAAATAAAAGGAAAAACAACCACAATAAACTACCATTACACATCTATTAAAATAGCTAAAAGTTATATGACTGAAAATAGCAAGTATTGGTGAGGATGTAGAGCACATGAAACTGCTGATGGAAATGTAAAATGGTACAAACCTTTTGTAAAACACTTTGACAATATCTTACAAAGTCAAACATATGTTCACCTCTCCTTGGTTTTTATTGAGGAGAAATGAAAACATATGTCCACCCAAAGAGTTGTAAAAGAATTCTCATCAAAGTATTATTCATAAAAGCACAAAACAAAAACAGTCCACATGTCCATCAGCTGATGAAAGGATATGTATATTTATATATCCATTCCATGGAATATTACACAGCAATAAAAAAGGAACAAAATATTGAGACATGCTACAACTCAGAGAATATCAAGATAATTTATGCTGAGTGGAGAAACACAGACAAAAAAATAATATATACTCTATGATTCTATTTACATGTAATTCTAAAAATAGGCAAACCCCAGTGATAAAAGTCAGGTCAGTGGTTACTTGAAGCTGGGAATCAGGGTGGGTTTTGAATGGGGCAGGAGGAAAATTTTGATGTGATTGTATACATTGATTGTTTTACATATTGATTGTATCTGTATTTCACAACTGTATAAAGCTATGGAAATTCATTAAACTGGATACTTAAAAAAAAATCACTCATCTTTCTCCTGTGCTGTATTAAGAACCCTGTGCTCCAGCATTCCATTGTTGCCATTCCCATAGAGTCTGGGAAGGGATGGGACAATGTTTGAGTTTGCCCCTTCGCTCTGCTCAAACCTCCTAGCCTGCATAGATGTCCCTAATTGCTTACAGTATTTTTTTGAAATATTATAAAGGCTATAGTATTTCTTTTGAAAGCAAAAACATTCCACTTTCAAACAAAAATAGTGATCAAAAAAATATCTACCTAGTTTTGGCATTTGCCTCTGCTCTGCCCATCCTCTCATGCTAGGCCCCACCACTGCTTCTTCAAAAACCTTAGAACAAGGTAAACTACCCTGACTCATGCCTAACTCCATAATCATATAATTTCTATCATCAAACAGTGTTTAACTAAATTATGAACACATTCCTCAGACATGCTTAACAACAAGTGTATAATGGCTTTTAATTCCTTTGCATTGAGCTTGTCTAGCAAAGAGCAAGTTGGGGGCCAAGGTGAGAGTAAAAAAGCTGGAGGAAGAAATAAAGGAAAGGCTATGATGCAAAATTATATGAAACAATATATTATCCACTGTAGCATGAATCTTAATATTTCTTTAGAGAATGGCTATAATAAACAACACTCTCCCTGAAGGGCTATGACACCTGCTACTGATTTTTCTCCCCTCAAATTGGAAATCATTGGTGGAATTCTACAAACAGAAGATGACCCTGGCTATTGCTTTTACGCAGCTGAGAAATGTGCTTTCAAGATGTCCAAGAGCACTCAGATGGTGGCCTGAACACAGAGATGGATGGGGGAGGAAGATCAGGAGGGACAGGCAGACAGAGACAGACCTAGAAAGATGGAGGGAGAGAGAGAATAAAATCCAGATTCAGTTTCTCATGGTAAGCCATGCTATTTGCTTAACTTGATGATTCTCTAACCACTGCTCCCATATTTTGCATTTAATAAATCCCCAATAAGCCTTTTGCCCCAAGTACCCCTTTGTGCTTAATTGTTAACCTCATATGCAATTGGAAGGAAATTTAATCCATATGTTTAATTTACACTTAAATCATCTGAATATGGTGTTTTTACCCCAATTTGTCATTCACAGAAACTTTAGAGACTTAAATAAATCTCTGGAGGTCTGTCCCAATCCCTCTGCCACTCCTTTGTGGTCCTCAAGTAAGTATATATATTTGAATTCAAGAGTCTGATGGTAAGTACTGAGATTTGGAGGAAGTTTGAAAGCAAAGTTTACCTCCCTTTGTTGGTTCCCCACCAAAAAGTGAACAGTCTTTTTCGGATTCTTCTGCTGGGTCTTCCTTTCTACTCAAACTCTTAATGTTGAGTAGGACTCAGCCTTGGTCTTTTTTTTTTTTTTTTTTTTTTTTTTTTTTTCTTTTTCTTCACTTTCTCTCTAGGGCATTTCTTTCAGTACCATGGCCTTATGTACCATCCATGTTAATGCTCTGATATTGATCTCTCCCCTGAGTTTCCATCTTGTATATATATCCCAGTTTCTGTTTGATATCTGCACTTAAAAGTTATATGAGTACCTCAAAGACTCAGCCTTTGTTTTTTTTTTTTTTTTTTTT
The DNA here is from genome assembly GCF_003031525.2 of Neophocaena asiaeorientalis asiaeorientalis. Taxonomy (NCBI): domain Eukaryota; kingdom Metazoa; phylum Chordata; class Mammalia; order Artiodactyla; family Phocoenidae; genus Neophocaena; species Neophocaena asiaeorientalis. The sequence continues at coordinate 2,022,964 of NW_020173691.1, forward strand.
TTTTCTTTAGCTTCACTTTCTCTCTAGGGCATTTCTTTCAGTACCATGGCCTTATGTACCATCCATGTTAATGCTCTGATATTGATCTCTCCCCTGAGTTTCCATCTTGTATATATATCCCAGTTTCTGTTTGATATCTGCACTTAAAAGTTATATGAGTACCTCAAAAATGTGATATTATTTTTGCAACCTCTATAAGTATTTCAAATAAAAATTTTTAAAATTTACGCTGAAAGTAATAAAATATTTAACTCTTGCCTGCCTGAAAGGCACAACTTTCACCCAGTTGCATTTTAAAAAAAGCTATTCTGGTTTCCCTCCATTTCTTCACCATCCTCTTCTAGTCCACTAGTGAATCCTGTTGGCTCTACCTTGTATTTTTCTGGCTGTATTACTTTTTCTATTGATGCACAACAAATTGCCATAAATTTAGCAGTTTTAAACAACACACATTTATTATTTTAGTTTTCTGTAGGTCAGAAGTCTAGGCATAGTGTTTCTGGATTCTCTGCTCTGGGTCTCACCAGACTAAAATTAAGGATCAGCCAGAGCTGGGTTCTCCTTGGGAGCTTAGAGTCCTCTTCCAAGCTCAGGTTGTTGTCAGAATTCAGTTCCTTGAGTTTGGAGGACCGACATCCCCATTTTCTGGCAGGCTAAATATTGGCTGAAGGCTGCTCTCAGCAATTACAGCCTGGCCCTCAGCTTTTAGCAACACGGTCCCTTCTCTAGGCCCTCTCCCACTTCTAATCTTTCTGACTTCAGGAAGGACCCAATCCCTAGTAAGGGCTCACTTGATTAGGCCAGGCCCACCTGGAAGATCTTTTATAATTAACTAAAAGTTAACTGATTAGTAACCTAATCAGAGGAGTAATGTCTCATCATAACTATAAGGGATGAAATTTTACAGGGTATGCACACCACAGTGTAGAAATCTTGGAGGCCACCTCAGAATTCTGCTTACCACACTGGACTGATATGAAGCCTCCTAAATGGCCTTTCTCCATCCACTCTTCCCTCTATTATTATTCCCCATACAAAAACAAACATTTACAGTTGAGCTTTAAACATGTGGATTAGGGGTCTTCCACACAGTAGAAAAATCCATGTATAACTTTACAACTGGCCCTCCATATTTGCTGTTTCATGGATCATTTACTACTGTAGTATACATTTATTTTTTTAATCTGCATATAAATGCGCCCATGCAGTTCAAACCCATGTTGTTCAAGGGTCAACTGTATATTATATGCTTTTGCTTCACCACTGCTTAACCCCCTCCAATGTTTTACCATTTCACTTAGAGTGAAATCCAAACTTCTTGCCATGTCTTACAGAATTCTCTATACCTGGCCCTTCCCAAAGGTGGATTTACCATGAAGCTAATAAAGCTTTAGCTTTAGGACTCACTTTCATGGGTCCTCATGATTACTCATGCATACCATGAGTACTCACAGAGGTTATAGATCATACTAAATGAGGAGAGAGAGTCAGTTTGTAATCAGGAAACATTTTTATGTAAACATTACTGAAAATTGCTTGCAGCTATTTCAGTAGAAAAAAACCTAACTCTCCGAAGTCTTGGTAATTTTGTGTTTTATTTTAAATAAATATCCGTGGAATGATGTCAGCAAGATGGCCAAATAAGACATCCCTTGCATGTGTCTACCCCTCATCAACAATTATTTGGCATACATCTATGAACAAAGTGCCATTTTGGGATCTTTGGGATTCACGTAAGAGGTTGTGAAACCCTGGTGCAGACCATGGAGAGCCATTTTGAAAAGGCAGGCTCCCACCCAGGGATCTAACTTGCCAGCTGTGGTTCCAGCTACAGATCTGGAAATAGCTCCATTCCCCTGAGAAGTTGGCTACAGAGCACAGATCCTTGGTTTTGGGTCTTTCATCAGCACCATACACAAAGGAACCCAGGAGAAGTCACACCACTGGTGCATCAGATAATAGACATACAGACCTCAGACCCAGTTGTGGACCAGGAAGTGGCTTGTGAACTGGCTATAGCCCTTCTCAGCCACAGTCTGGAATCCCATAAAGATAAGCCTGCCAAACTTGACCAGACTAGATTCTGAAAGAATCCTATAACTGGGCTCCAGCCCATCCCAGCTACAGCCAATGAATACTCCTTCTGACATAGGAACCCAGCAGGAGACCCTCCCTTTTGTGCCCCTGGAGATGCTGAAGTGGCCCTATACTCAATTCTAAGCCTCTTCCAGCCACAAACCACAAGCAGGCCTGCTGGTATAGAGACCAGGCAGAAGACACTCCTGGCTGCATCTCCAGAGATCTCCAGAGGGCCCTATAATGATCTCAAACCTTGTCATAGCTGCAGTCCACAGCAGGTCTGCTGCACAGGGACCAGATAGGAAACATGCATGTCTGAGCCTCAGGAATACTGGAAGGGCCCTATACTTGGCTCCAGTCTCTCCAAACACAGTCAAGAAACACTCCAGTATACCCAGAGACTTGGTAGGAGACACACCCATTCAGAACCAGGCCTGAAGACAGATAATGACTAAGGAGATTGAAGCAGTAACAAAAAACTCCCAAAAACCACCAAAAAAGTCCAGGTCCAGATGGTTTCAGTGGTGAATTCTATGAAAACTTTAAGAAGAATAAAGCCAATCCTTCTCAAACTCTTCCAAAAATTGAAGAGGACAGAACACTCCCACACTCCTAAACCCATCTTACAAGCCTAGCATAACCCTGACACCAAAGACAGATAAGGACACCACAAGAAAACTACAGACAAATATTCTTGATGAATATAGATGTAAAAATTCTCAACAAAATACTAACAAACCAAATTCAATAGTACATTAAAATGATCATACACCATGATGAAGTGGGATTTATCCCTGACATACAAGGGTGGGTCAACCAACATACACAAATTTATAAATGTGATATACCAGATTAACAGAATTAAGGATAAAAAAAATCATATGATCCTCTCAATAGATGCAGAAAAAGTGTTTCATAAAATTCAACACCCTTTCATGATAATAGCTCTCAACAAATTAGGCATATAAGGAGCATATCTCAACATAATAAAAACCATATATGAAAAACTCACAGGTAACATCATACTCAATGATGAAAAGCTGAAAAGTTTTCTACCAAAATCAGGAAGAAGAGAAGGGTGCCCATTCTCACTACTTCTATTCAACATAGTCCTAGAAGTTCTAGCCATAGCAATTAGACAAGAAAAATAAATAAAAATCATCCAATTCAGAAAGGAAAAGTAAAATTGTCCCTGTTTGAAGATGACATGACCTTATATATAGAAAGTCCTAAAGACTCCATCAACAAAACTGTTAGGGGCTTCCCTGGTAGCGCAGTGGTTGAGAGTCTGCCTGCCGATGCAGGGGACATGGGTTCGTCCCTGGTCCGGGAAGATCCCACCTGCCACTAAGTGGCTGGACCCGTGAGCCATGGCCACTGAGACTGTGCATCTGGAGCCTGTGTTCTGCAATGGGAGAGGCCACAATAGTGAGAGGCCCGCATACCACACACACACACAAAAACAATAACTGTTAGGACACAAAATCAGTATTCAGTAAAGTTACAGGATACAAAATCAACATACAAAAATAAGTTGCATTTCCATATACTAACAACAAAATATCTGAAAGAGAAACAAAGAAAACAAGCCCACTTACAATAGTATAAAAAACAATTAATATTTAAGAATAAATTTAACTAAGGAGGTGAAAGATCTGTACACTTAAGACATTGATAAATGAAATTAAAGAAGACATAAATGGAGAGATACCCAATGTTTGTGGATCAGAAGAATTAAATTGTTAAAATTCTATATTGAATATTGAATCTATAAATTCAATATAATCACTATCAAAATCATTATCAAAAAAATATATATATATATAATAAAACAATATGATACTTGCATAAAAACAGACACATAGACCAATGGAATAGAATCAAAAGCACCAAAGTAAGTCTACACATATACAGTCAACTAATATTTGACAAGAGAACCAAAATATTCAAATACAAAAAGACAGTCTTTTCAATAAATGATTCTGGGAAAATTGATATTCACAGGCAAAAGAATGAAATTTGACCCCTATTTTCAAAACTCATAAAAATTAACTTGAAATGGATTAAAGACATGAATGTAAGATATAAAACCATAAAACTGGAAGAAAACATAGAGCAAAACCTCCTTGACATTGATTTTAGCAACAATTATTTTGGATATGACACCAAAAGCATAAACAACAAAAATAAAAATAAACAAAGGTGACTACATCAAATCAAAACGCTTCTGCACAGCCAAAGAAACTATCAACAGACTGAAGAGACAACCTATGTAATAGCAGAAAATATTTGCAAACTATGTATCTGAAAAGTGGTTAATATTGAAAATATACAAGTAACTCATTCAACTCAATAGCAAAAAAAAAAAAAAATCCAATTACATAATAAGCAGAGGACTTGAACCGACATTTTTCCAAAGAAGACATGCAAATGACCAACATGTACATGAAAAGATGTTTGACCTCACTAATTATCAGGGAAATACAAAAAAAAAAAAAACTACAATGAGATATCACCTCACAGCTGTTAGCAGTTTCTTATAAAAAAGCTAAGAGCTAATAAGTGTTTTCAAGGATGGGAGAAAGGGAAATCATAAGGCACTGTTGTCAGGAACTTAAAACTATGGAAAACAGTATGGAAGTACCTCAAATTTAATTTAATTAAATTTGACCTAGCCATCCTATCTCTGGGTATATCCAAAGGAATTGAAATCAGGATCCAAAGAGATATCTGCACTTCCATATTCATTCCAGCATATTCATGATCGTCAACACATGGAATCAACCTAAGAGTCCATCGATAGAAGAATGGATAAAGAAGTTGTGATATAGATAGATAGATAGATAGATAGATAGATAGATAGATAGATAGATAGAGATATATCACAATCACACTTAAGGAAATCCTGCCATTCGTGACAGCTTGGGTGAGGGCATTTTGAGGGCATTATGCTAAGTGAAGGAAGTCAGACAGAGAAAGACAAATACTGTATGATCTTACTTATATGCAGAACCAAAAATAAAAAGCCAAACTAAGAAACAAGAGAGTAGAATGGTGGTTACCCGAGGCTGGGAGTGGGGGAAATGGAGAGATGTCAGTCAAAGGGTACTAACTTCTAGTTATGAGATGAATATGTTCTGGGGATCTAATATTCAGCATGATGACTATAGTTAACAATCTTCTATCATGTACTTGAAAGTTAATAAGAGAGTGAAGCTTAAATGTTCTCACCACGTACACAAAAAAAGTTGTAATTTTGTAAGCTGATGGATGTGTTAGCCTTGCTGTGGTAATCATTTCACAATATATACTTGTATCAAATCACATTTACGTCTTAGACTTAGTGTTCCATGTCAGTTAGATCTCAATAAAGCTGGAAATTAAAAAATATTCACTTTCATACTTAATTTTCTATTTGTATTTCTGCTCTCTTTCTCCTAAACCTGTTCCCCAAACTTTATAAATTCAGGAACCAAAAGCATCTACACTTTCCCTTGCCTCCATCTACCCCACCAACCATATCCTGGACCACTCCTCACCTTACTTACTGGACTCTAGACAAATTGATTCTTGATTATCCGAGTCCCTTCCCACTTTGGAGTCTTTTCATTTCTTGTTCCCTCTTCCTGAAAAGCTATCCTCCTTTGTTCTCTGCAGGGCTGGCTTTCTCTCAATATTAAGGTCTCAGCTTGAATCTAATATCTCTTCTAAATTAGCCCTGCCTCAAACAGTTAACACAAATATCTATGTAGTATCACATTGTTAGTTTCTCTGACATTACACCTCTAAAATTAACTGTTGTCCACTTTTTTGTGATCATCTCCTCTCCTCCTGCAACCATCACCCCACCTCCCTCAAGTAGGCTGTGTGCTTTGTGATTGCAGAGATCTCTTTCAATGATGCATCGTTGGTGAGTGGCACCACGGTCCACAAATACTTGAATCAATGTCTCACATCTGAAATTCTGATTTTATTCCCAAATTTTCCTATAGAAATTACTTCTCCTGGGAGTTTGTATTGACATAAGTGTGACCAGGGAGCTTGGTGCTCTGGTTTGTGTCATTCTTCCACATTCTAAAGATACAGTTTTGGGAAAGGAACAGAGATTGAAGGAGCAACAATAAAAGTTGTATAAACAAATGAAATAATTAACATTTCCCCTTTTATCCTCACCTTACCCCTCTGTCTTCTTGTTTACAGTTTGGCAAACATTTTGCCTTGTGTCTGTCCTGTGTCCTTGGATTACCATAAGTAAACTGTCCCCAGTTTCTTTCTGCCCATGTTCAACTTCAAGCAACCAGGTTTCCAACGTCTGTAGGCCTGCAGTTGGAAAACTGTGGAATATTCATTTCTTTTAGAATTTGGTCATAGGTAGACCCTGATTATATCATCAATTATAAGACAACTATTTATTATATGTGAATTAATATATACAAATTCATAAATGTTATAGAAAATGTTCAATAATAAAAGGAAAATGCATTGTTTTAAAGGCCACTTGTTTACATCTTCATTGCTCCTTCTGACCCCTGCTAGTCTATTTTCTGGTAAAGGAGGTGAACCAAAGGTGTTTCCTCTTACTAATTTTCCCTATTCATTTTTCCTCCCTGAAACTAGGAAGTCAGATAGAATGAGTGAGGCTCACAGAAAATGTGGTTCAGGACTCACTTCTGATAGAATGCATGAAACCTACACGTCTCCTTTGACAAGCCCTTGCCCTGAAAGTACTGGATGTGGAATGTTTACTCCTTTATTTTCATAAAAATGAAATCAATTCCTCATGTTCCTTTGAAGAAGTTTTCTGTGTATGGTACCTATGTGTTTAACAACACATACTGTCATTTTCTGTTGATTCCACTTGTAAATTGTCTCAATTTAATCTGATTTTAAATTTTCTTGGATTTGTTTTTGGTAGTTGTGTAATCATTTTTACTACTAATTTATTCTGGCAGGTTGCCCTAACCTGATTTCCCTCCAAAACACCCTGCTTAGTGAGTGAAACTGGCTTTTGTGCCATTTCTTCTTAAATCAGCTCCTCTCCCAGTGTGCTCTGAAACTCCCACCCAATGCTCTATCTCAGTCCTGATGCCACATTTTACTTTATCACTGAACCAGAGGACATGTAGGAATAAAAGATCATTTGCTATAAGTTGTTGCATTCCAAGCTTTCTGCACACTGTCACACAGAAGCATGGATATGCAGATAACTTTAAATGGAGTATAACCTATAAAAATAATGAATAGATTATACTCTATTTAAAGTTATTATAAAACTATGGCTGCATTTCCCTGTACTGTATAATGCATACTTCTTGCTTTTCTATTTTATACATAGTTTTTTGTGTCTCTTATTTCTTATACCCTTTCTTGCCCTTCTTCTCTTCCCTCTCCCCACTAATAACCACCAGTTTGTTCTATCTGTGATTGTTTTTGTTTTGATATATACATTTATTTGTTTTATTTTTTAATATTCCACAATAAGTAATAACAGAATATTTGTCTTTGTCTGACTTATTTCATCAAGTACAATACACTCTAGGTCCAAACACATTGTTGCAAATGACAGAATTTCATTTTTTTATTCATGATAATATTCCACTGTATATATTTATATCACAGCTTCTTTATCCTTTCAACTGTGATGGACTCTTAGGTTGCTTCCATACTTTGGCTATTGTGAATAATGCTGCTATGAACATTGGGGTCCATGTACCTTTTCAAACAAGGATTTTCATTTTCTTCAGATACATACCCAGGAATTGAATTACTGGATCATATGGTAGTTTTATTTTTAGTTTTTAATAAACCTCCATACAGTTTTCCATAGTGGCTGCATCAATTTACATCACTACTGACCACATACTAGGGTTCACTTTCCCCCTCATCCTACCCGCATTTGTTATTTGTATATTTTTCTTATAGCAATTTTGAAAAGTATGTAGTGATATCTCATTTTGGTTTTAACTTGTCTTTCTCTGATGATTAGTGATGTTGAACATTTTTTCATTTCCATGTTGGCCATCTGTATATCTTCTTTTTGAAAATGTCTGTTCAGGTCTTCTGACCATTTTTAATCATTTTTTAATATTGAGTAGCATGAGCTGTTTATATATTTTGGATATTAATCCCTTATAGGTCATATCATTTGCAAACATTTACTCCATTAAGTAGATCTTTTCATTTTGCCAATGGTTTCCTTTACTGTGAAAAAGCTTTTAAATTTAGTTAGAGCCTATGTGTTTATTTTTGCTTTTGTTTATTTTGCCTTAGAGACAGATCAGACAAAATATTGCTACAATTGATGTCAAAGAGTTTTACAGTTTCAGGTCTTAATCTAGGTCTTTAAACCATTTTGAGTTTATTTTTGTATATGGTGTTAGAAAATGTTCTAATTTCATTCTTCTACATGTAGCTATGCAGTTTTCCCAGCACCACTTTTTGAAGAGACTGTCTTTTCCCCATTGTAAACTCTTGCCTCTGTTGTCTTAGATTAACTGACCACAAGTGTGTAGGTTTATTTCTGGGCTCCCTATTCTGTTCCATTGATCTATGTGTCTATTTTTGTTTCAGTACCATACTGTTTTGATTTCTGTAGCTTGTATTATAATATGAAGCCTGGGAGCATGATATTTCTATCTGTGTTCTTCTTTCTCAACATTGCTTTGGCTACTTGGGGTTTTTGTGGTTCCATATAAATTTTAGGATTATTTGTTCTAGTTCTGTGAAAAATATTGTGGTTATTTTGATAGGGAATGCATTAAATCTGAGGTTGCTTTAGGTAGTATGGACATTTTAACAATATTAATTCTTCCAACCCTTGAACTTAGATCTTTCCATTTCTTTGTATCATCTTCAGTTTCCTTCATCAATGTTTTATAGTTTTCAGAGTATAGGTCTTTCTCCTCCTTGGTTAAGTTTATTCCTAGGTATTTTATTCTTTTTCATGCAATTGTAAATGGGATTGTTTTCTTGCTTTCTCTTTCTGATAGTCATTAGTGTATAGAAAAGCAACAGATTTCTGTATATTAATTTTGTATCCTGCAACTTTACTGAATTCATTTATTAGTTCTAACAGTTTTTTGGTGGAGACTTTTCTACATATAGTATTGTATCATCTGCAAACAATGGCATTTCCGCATCTTCCCTTCCAATTTGGATGTCTTTTATTTCTTTTTCTTGTCTGATTGCTGTGGCTAGAACTTCCAATACTATGTTAAATAGATGTATGGATATTAATCCCTTATAGGTCATATCATTTGCAAACATTTACTCCATTAAGTAGATCTTTTCATTTTGCCAATGGTTTCCTTTACTGTGAAAAAGCTTTTAAATTTAGTTAGAGCCTATGTGTTTATTTTTGCTTTTGTTTATTTTGCCTTAGAGACAGATCAGACAAAATATTGCTACAATTGATGTCAAAGAGTTTTACAGTTTCAGGTCTTAATCTAGGTCTTTAAACCATTTTGAGTTTATTTTTGTATATGGTGTTAGAAAATGTTCTAATTTCATTCTTCTACATGTAGCTATGCAGTTTTCCCAGCACCACTTTTTGAAGAGACTGTCTTTTCCCCATTGTAAACTCTTGCCTCTGTTGTCTTAGATTAACTGACCACAAGTGTGTAGGTTTATTTCTGGGCTCCCTATTCTGTTCCATTGATCTATGTGTCTATTTTTGTTTCAGTACCATACTGTTTTGATTTCTGTAGCTTGTATTATAATATGAAGCCTGGGAGCATGATATTTCTATCTGTGTTCTTCTTTCTCAACATTGCTTTGGCTACTTGGGGTTTTTGTGGTTCCATATAAATTTTAGGATTATTTGTTCTAGTTCTGTGAAAAATATTGTGGTTATTTTGATAGGGAATGCATTAAATCTGAGGTTGCTTTAGGTAGTATGGACATTTTAACAATATTAATTCTTCCAACCCTTGAACTTAGATCTTTCCATTTCTTTGTATCATCTTCAGTTTCCTTCATCAATGTTTTATAGTTTTCAGAGTATAGGTCTTTCTCCTCCTTGGTTAAGTTTATTCCTAGGTATTTTATTCTTTTTCATGCAATTGTAAATGGGATTGTTTTCTTGCTTTCTCTTTCTGATAGTCATTAGTGTATAGAAAAGCAACAGATTTCTGTATATTAATTTTGTATCCTGCAACTTTACTGAATTCATTTATTAGTTCTAACAGTTTTTTGGTGGAGACTTTTCTACATATAGTATTGTATCATCTGCAAACAATGGCATTTCCGCATCTTCCCTTCCAATTTGGATGTCTTTTATTTCTTTTTCTTGTCTGATTGCTGTGGCTAGAACTTCCAATACTATGTTAAATAGATGTGGTGAGAGTAGGCATCCTTGTGTTGTTCCTGATTTTAGAGGAAAGGCTTTCAGCTTTTCACCTTAGAGTATGATGTTAACTGTGTGTTTACCATAAATGACCTTTATTATGTTGAGATATGTTCCTTCTATACCAATTTTGATGAGAGTTTTTATCATGAATGGATGTTGAATTTTATCAGATGCTTTTCCTGCATCTACTGAGAGGATCACGTGTTTTTAATTACAACTTTTGTTAATATGGTGTACCACATTGATTGAATTGAGAATATTGAACCATCTTTGCATCCCTGGAATAAATCCCACTTGGTTGTGGAATTTGACACTTGTTGGATTTAGTTTGATAATATTTTGTTGAGGATATTTGCATCTATATTCATCAGCAATATTGCCCTGTAATTTTCTCTCTGTTTTTGTAGTATCTTTACCTGGTTTTGGTATCAAGGTAATGCTGGCCAAGTATAATGAATTTGGGAGTGTTCCATCCTCTTTAATTTTTTGGAATAGGGTGAAAGGATGTGTATTAGCTCTTCTTTTATGTTTGGTAGAATTCCCCTCTGAAGCCATCCAGTCATGGCCTTTTGTTGGGAAGGTTTTTTTAAATTACCAATTCAAGTTCACTACCAGTGATTGGTCTGATCAGATTGTATATTTCTTCCTTATTCATTCATTCTTTGTGTTTCTGGAAATTCATCCATTTATTCTTGGTTATCCAATTGTTTGGCATATAATGGTTGATAGTATTCTCTTATGGTTCTTTTTTGTATCTCTGTCATTGTTATTTCTCCTCTTTCATTGTTATTTCTCCTCTTTCATTTCTTATTATGTTTATTTATGCCCTCTCTCTTTTCTTCTTGATGAGCCTGGTAAAGGTTTATCAATTTTGTTTGTCTTTTCAAATAACCAGCTCTTGGCAGCATTGATCTTCTATATTTTTTCAATTTCTATTTTCTTTCATCTCTGATCTTTATTATTTCCTTCGTTCTGCTGACTTTGAACTCTGTTTATTCTTCTTTTTCTAATTCCTCTAGATAATAGGTTAGGTTGTGTTTTGAAATTTTTCTTGTTTCTTGAGGTAGGTTTATATCATTATAAACTTCCCTCTTATAACTACTTTTGCTGCATCCCATAGATTTTGGAAAATTGTATTTCTATTTTCATTTGTCTCAAACTAGTTTCTGATTTCCTCTGATTTTTTTCATTGACCTGTTGGTTTCTTAGTTGAATATTGTTTAATTTCCATGTGTTTCTGCTTTTCCCATTTTCTTTCTGTGACTGATTTTTAGTTTCACGCCATTGTGGTTGGGAAAAAATGCTTGATATGATTTCTCTCCTCTTGAATTTGTTGAGATTTGTTTTGTGGCCCAGCATGTTCCATGCACATCTGAAAAGAATGTGCATTCTTGTTTTTGGATGAAATGTCCTGTAGATATCTATTAAGTTAGACTGTTCTATGGTGTCATTTAAGACCACTGTTGCCTTATTGACGTCTCTCTGGATGGTCTACCCATTGATGTCACTGGGGTGTTAAAGTCACCTACTATTATTGTATTATTGTCAATTTCTCTTTTTATATCTGTTAATATTTCTTTTATATATTTAGGTGCTTCTGTAATATGTTCATAAATGTTAACAACTGTAATACCTCTTCTTGTATTGATTCCTTTATTGTTATGTAATGCTCTTCCTTGTCTTTTGTTACAGATTTTGTTTTAAAGTCTATATTGTCTGATGTGTGTATTGCTACTCATGCTTTCTTGTTGTTTCCATTTGCATGAAATATCTTTTTCCATCCCTTCACTTTCAGTCTGTGTGTCTCTTTAGCTCTGAAGTAGCATATGAATGGCTCTGGATTTTTTTATCCAATCAGCCACCCTGTCTTTTTTTTTGGAGCATTTAATCTGTTGAAATTTAACATAATTATTAATAGGTATGTACTTATTGCCATTTTATTACTTGTTTTCTTTTTTTTTTTTTTTTTTTTTTTTTGTAGTTCTGTTTTTTTTTTTCTTCTTTTTATTTTTTCCCTTTTGAGGTTTGCATATTCTCTTTAGTGGTATCCTTTTGTTCCTTCCTAGTTTTTATGTATCTATTGTAGGTTTTTGATTTGTGTTTACCATATGTGGGGTTTATATATGTTGACCTATAACCATATCTACTTGTTTAAAACAGTAATTTAAGTTCAAACACATTTTTAAAGACCTAACTTTTTACTTCCCTCCCCAACATCTTGTGTTTTTGATGTCATGGTCTACATCTTCATGTCTATTCTTCCATTGTTTATTGTAGTTATAGTTGTTTTTTACAATTTTTTGTCTTTTAATCGTCATAATAACGTTTAAGTGGTTGATCCTCAGCCTTTACTATATATTTCCTTTTACTAGTTGGATTTTTCCTCTCCTTCAGTTTCTTTTTTGTTATTATTTTTAAAATTGAGGTACAGTTGATGTACAATACTTTCCCATAGCTTCTTACTTCTTCATATAGCCATTTCTTTTCCATTTAGAGAAGACCCTTTAACATTTATTTTAGGGTGATTTTAATATTGAACTAATTTATTTAGTTTTTGGTTGTCTGGGAAGCTCTTTATCTCTCCTTCTATTCTAAATGATAATCTTGCTGGGTAGAGTATCCTTGCTGGGTAAGTTGCAAGTTTTTCCTTTTCAGCACTTTGGATATATCATGTCACTCCCTTCTGACCTATAAAGTTTCTGCAGAGAAATCAGCTAATAGCCTTATGAGGATTCCTTAGTATATGACTCTGTTTTTCTCTTGCTGCCTTTAGAATTCTCTTTTTATCTTTTACTTTTGCCACTTTAATTATGGCAAGTCTTGTTGTGGGTCTGTTTGGATTCATCTTTTTGGGAATCCTATGTGCTTCCTGTACCTGGATATCTGTTTCCTTCTTCAGGTTTGGGGATTTTTCAACCATAATATCATGAAGTATATTTTTGGGCCCCTCTTCTCTTCCTTCTCCTTCTAGGACCTCTGTAATGCAATTCTAAGTATTTTTCATGTTATTTATTTATTTGTTTATTTATTCATTTATTATTTGCTCTTCTGATTAGGTGATTTTCATTATTCTAACTTCCAGATCACTTACCCATTCTTCTGTATCAACTAGTCTGCAATTAATTCCTTCTAGTGTTTTTCATTTCAGTTATTGTATTCTTCAGTTCTGTTCCTTTTTTATATTTTCTGGTTCCTTGTTAAAATTCTCACTGTTCTATTCTTTTTAACATTCTTATTACAAATGCTTTGAATTATTTATTTGGTAAATTGTTTAATTTTGTTTCATTATTTGTTTTTAGGGGTTTTCTCTTGTTCTTTCGGTTAAGATCAATTCCTCTGTCTTCTCATTTTGCTTAACTTTTACCGTCTCTATGAAATTAAATGAAACAGTTACCTACTTCAGTCTTTAAGGCATGTCCTTATGTTGGAGTTTGAATGTGCCCAATGGCTTTGGTGAGAGAGCTGGATTTTGAGATGAACACAAGTCACATCTTTCCTCAGGGTGTGCTGGCAGCTATCACTTTGTTAGGAGGTTGGGCTATAGAAAGGGTGGCTAGAACTGGAGCCAGGAGTGAGCCAGGGCTTGCCCTCTGCTCAGTGGCTGTCACCACAGTATCAGGTGTAGGGTCAGGAAGCAAATTGCTAAAGGAGAAGCCCTGAGGTTTGGGTCCAAGCTGGTTCTTTTCCCTTTAAATGTGAGCACTCCTCCAACCCAGCACAGGCACTCTTGCCCTTGGGAAGAGCATTATTAGAGCCAGAGAGTTGGTGAGGCCTCTTGACATGTGATAGGATGTGGATTGTGGCAGTCTGGCCATAGACTTCAGGACTGATTCTTATAAGCTGCCTATGCAAGGTCAATAATGGCTGCCCCTACATTGTTCAGATGCCACTCATGTCTGAGTCTCCTTTATCTCTCACAGTCCATCTCTCCCCTTGGCCTCTGCTGTCCTCAGCCTGGTGTGGCACTGTGCCACAGGGCAGACAGTGCCCATGTGGGCTCAAGGGGCAGGCTGTGGCCCCTTTAAAAGAATTAAAATTCTTTTAATTTTATTTATTTATTTATTTATTTATTTATTTATGGCTGTGTTGGGCTTTGTTTCTATATGTGGGCTTTTTCTAGTTGCGGTGAACAGGGGACACTCTTCATCACGGTGCATGGACCTCTCACTGTCGCGGCCTCTCTTGTTGTGGAGCACAAGCTCCAGACGCGCAGGCTCAGTAGTTGTGGCTCATGGGCCTAGTTGCTCTGCAGCATTTGAGATCTTCCCAGACCAGGGCTCAAACCCGTGTCCCCTGCATTGGCAAGCAGATTCTCAACAACTGCACCACCAGGGAAGCCCGTCAGGGCTGTTTTTGATGTATTGCCTGTGTAAGTGCCAGTAATGGCTTCCCCCCACTCACCCCCCACTCAGAGGCTGCTTTGAGTCTGATCTGTCTTTGTGTCTCATGGCTGAGCTCTTTCCTTGGTCATGATGGCTCTTGCTCCACTGTAGAGCTGCAGCACAAAGAAAGTGGGACTGGAGAATTCACTCAGTTTAGGCTGAGGTGTTCACAAGAAATCAGTCAACCACCTGCCCAGTTTCAATCTGCCCTCTCTGCCCTACTTCA
The DNA here is from genome assembly GCF_003031525.2 of Neophocaena asiaeorientalis asiaeorientalis. Lineage (NCBI taxonomy): Eukaryota > Metazoa > Chordata > Mammalia > Artiodactyla > Phocoenidae > Neophocaena > Neophocaena asiaeorientalis. Next base: position 2,037,998 of record NW_020173691.1, read on the forward strand.
GGAGTGAGGAAGTGTTCTGGTACTCCTCCCAAGTGGACTCTTCCCATAGCCCTTCTATTAGTCCTATTGGTTCTCCAATCAGCCAAGGAGGCTCATCTTTCCATGTTGGACCTCAGGGCCGGGGCACCCAGTATGTGGCTCAAGACGCTCACTCCCCAGTGAGCATCTCCACCCATGTAATCTCCCTTTTTCTCTGAGACCCCTCCCCGGGCCCCAGTTCCCAACCTGATCCCTTCTCTTCCTTTCCTACCTGATTCCACGTGGATCTTTCTTACAGCCTTGTTGTATAGGAAGCTTTCTGCCAGTTTCCAGTTAGTGTTCTGTGAGAATCATTCCACATGTAGATGTATGTTTGATGTATTCATGCGGGGAAGGGAGCTCCACATCCTCCTACTCTGTCATCTTGATCTCTTCTTCTACAACCTCTTCTTTTAAACTTTCACAAATGTGTCTGCCCAGAAATCTTTAACTCACCTTTTGTCTCTTAGCTCAGGTATTTATCCTATTGTACTTTCTGCTTAACAACATTAAATATATTACCTTATGGGGTTGGTATAATTATAATCATTTATTCACATTTCTGTACTTCCCATTCCTTGAGGGTAAAGATTGTGCTTTTCACCAATTTATCTTCAACCCCTAGCAGAGTCCCTGGCACAAAAATTGACTTAAATGTTTGTTAAATTTGCAAAGCACTTTTATATACTTTATGTCATATTGTCATAACATAACAATCCTGTGAGGTAGGTATTATTATCCCATGTAGGTGTTGAGGAAATTAAGGCTTAGGGAGATTAAGTGATTGGGACAAGGGTGCACAGTTAATAAAGGTCATAAATTTGACTGAAGGTAAGATCTTCTAAATACCAAATCCTATGTTCTTTCCATTATGCACAACTGCCTTTTGAGATGTCATTTCTCTCTCAACTGAGGAAATGACCATCATCACCATTTTGCAGGTCAAGAAAAGCAGACCCTGAAATTCTGCCAGGTAATTCAGTTCTCTGGCAACAACAGGAACCAAGAATAGGAAACAAGCATTACAATTCTGCCTCATAGCCAATTCATTTGCGTGTGATTAACACCATGTGTTTCTTGATCAAATGAGCCTATACATAATACGAACATAGACCAACATACCAGTCTAAATCTTCCTCACAGTTGGCAGAGTTTAGTATTGTGCTGGACATAGAAGAAATATTTATAGTAAATGTTGTTTCCTTTTGCTTTTTACCTATCACACTTTGGAAAGTAATAATCACATGCTTGTAATGACCTCTCATCCCATGATATACACATTCTCCTGCCCTCATCCTCTCTAACTCCACTTTCATGTATTTTTCACCTTGACACCACTGGGCATGAGGAACCCCATCCTGCATTTTAAAACCTCTGAAACTAGCTTTTGAACTCCTTCAGTTTTGGTTTAAAACTGGGATTTACAACAAAAGCAGGTCTAGGGATCCTGAAATACTCAGGGCATGAAGAGGATTTTGTTTCTATCTAAACGACTTGATATCCTTTCAGAGTAAGGCAGAACTCCCTGGGGTCTCACAGAGCCTCAGGACCTACTTGAGTCCACTCTCACCTCAACTTCTTTAGACTTTCAGCCGTTCTTGACACTTGTCCTCTATAGCTCTGTCTCAAAGCTTGAAAATCAACAAGTTTGCCCCTCTGCTTTCACTTACACAATGGCCCAAAGGCTTAGCCCCTGTCACTGCTACAATGGTCAGCAAGAAATATAGGAGCTGCATGGTCTCACTAAAAATTTATTTTAAAGCAAAAAGTGGTCCCACATATCTATATCCTTGGCTTCCATTTTGGAAATTAGACATTGACTCACCTCTAATTCTGAAGAGCATGTTTAGCTTTGGGGTCAGAGAATTTCCAATTAAAAATTGAGATGTGGTTTTCAAAACATAAGAGCCCTGAGTTATTAGTTAATATTTTGCAGTAAGAGTGTAATGAAAATTGGCAAAAAAATTAGCCAGAATCTGGTAATAAGAAAGAGAAAGAACCAAGGAACAATAAGATGTTCAAACTTAGGAAAGAATAAGTGATCATCGTGACCATGATACTATGTTTTACCAAAGACATCTAGAAAACAAACTTTGAAGGAATCCTGAAATCCACTAGAAATTTTATAATTTCAAAAATTGAAAGATTTGAGAATTGAACAAGATGTGAATGATGGACAAAGATGAAAGATAGTCATCAAACAAGTGTTTGGGGATTTTCCACCCTAAAACTCAAAGGTAATGTAATTCAGAATAAAATTATAATATCTTGAAAAGGATGAGCATATTTTATGGTGCCTAGTTCACAGAAACTCTTGTCTTTCTACCTTGACTGGTTTAGTGAAGTGATGGCCAATGCCCTGTACCGTGAAGATCTAAAGGATCCATCAGCTTTATCTGAGAATCTGGTAGGAATTCAGTAAATGTTTATTAAATAAATTAAGGAGTGAATAAATGCCGAAGGGTAAGAAATTCTGATCTCACTAATAAGAGACAGTTCTCTGCCTTAGGAGGAAGACTTTAACTAGTTAGTACTTGAATACTGATCACCACTGTGCTTAATAATTAATTTAATACTGCCTGTATTACTTTCTATTACCTTCATCACATGAATATTTGTTTCACATGCTAGAAAGCAAATGTATTGCATCTGTTCAGTACCATATTCACCAAGCACCTCCCATGTGGTAGTCACCAGTGATACAAAAGTTTATCCTTATATTGATTACATTTTAATGAGTAGATAAATAAACAGAATATCATCATAATAGAGGTTAAGTTCTATAATAGCAGTAAGAGCACTGTTCAGTACAAAACAAAATAGAAATACTTAGTCCATAATCTCACTAAATTTTGTTTCTCCCATGCCTAGTATCGGAATGAAATTTTTTGACAAATAAATGAACAGATAAATGGATCAGTGTTGAATTTAAACAAGCCACAAATATATGCAAATGGATAGGGCAGTCTTTCTTAGGGAATGCTGGGACTCCCATTTAAGAGGAGGTCAGTTCAGAGGCCTCAAGTCTCACCCTAGTTAATGGGCAGTATTTAGAGTAAGAGGCATTGGTCTTCTCTTAAGACCCCCAAGGTGGTAAGGTTCACCTTAGTACTACTTCACCAGATGCTTGCCTCTCCAGGAAAGAAACCAAAGGTGAATCTATCCTGGAGAATCCTCTATCCTTTAGAATTCTAGATGACATAAGTAGAGCAGTATTCATTTCTCAGAAGCTCTAACAGATATATAGCTGGGCTTGTGTGCCAGGCCTTGTTGAAATCCATACATTGGGAACCACCAGAAAATTAAAGGATCCCACAGAAATAAATGTGAATCCTGGAGTCTGACTTGGATAAGTAAGTATGCCATCTTCATCTTCACTTAATTGGGGGATGGAGGGAAGGGATCAGATCAGTGACTCTTCACATTTCTAGCACCTCCAGATGACCTTTAGCAGATAACCTGGGGGTAGAGCCAACCTTCCATTCCTTTTCTAAAATTATAAAATCAATGTCATATCAATACCACAACATGAGAATATCAGCTCAGAAAGCCACTGGTTATCTACCAATCAATCCTATCCCTGGAATTATAATTATGACTAGACAACTAAGCTGGTTCTAGGCAGCTACCCTGGATCACTTCCTTCTCATGATCTCATTCTCATTACTCTCTTCTACTCACTTATGATCTATTCTTCTATCCACTCCTCATCTTTGACACATCTTCTAATCTTGGCTTTGCAGACTGTCACATTCCTTTTAGAATCTGTGACCTTCTGATCCCCCTCAGTTTTTAATCCTAGCTTGTTCCCACAGTTTTGGTGGCCTTTTTCTCCTACACTCTTGCCCAGCTTCCACCTCACCCCAAAATCTGGGGAGGAGGTCTGGGGCACCAGAAACCATACAAATGCTTCCATAGCAGTCTATTGGTGAAACTCAGGACCCCAGACTCAGAAGTAGTTGTGATCCACTAAAATCAGCAGATACTCTGAGACAAAGGACCTGGATTTAACTGTTGGCTAAATTAGTAGCTGTGTGACCCTGGGCAAACGCACTTTTTTTTTGAGATAGAGTGACCTCATGTATAAAATAGCAATGATATAATAATAATATTCGGTCCAGGAGACCTCTATAAAGGCACAAAAGCATAAGATGTATGAATATGCTTTCTAAGCAGTATTCACCCTTATTTGGTACTCTGACCAGCTTGAAATGGAGCTTATGGAAACAAAAATCTGCACATTTGGTTTTGATAAGGAAGAGCATGTAGTAGGATTCCCCTCAGCTGATATTAGGTGATTTTAAAGTAAGATTAAAGTGAACAAGCTGGGCAGAAAAACCATACTACATTGAAATATACTTCTACGGAGAAAGTTAGAAGAAATTACCATTAGAAAGATTAGGAAAGGAGAAGAACTAAGCAAATGTCTTGAATCAGTCTCCAGAGGAAGGAGCAGAGTTGCAAACAGAGATTAGCACAACTGCAAACCAATGTCAGCACCCAGCTGTGGGGCTAGAAGTAGAAATCACCTGCACCATGATCTCTTTAGACCAATCTGCCTACACAGAGTAGAGACACCAGCATCAAGATACCAAAAGACAAGAGCTCTGTGATGATGGAAAACTGAGGACTAAAATTCAGGAAGGAGCTATGCAGTCCCGAAGTTGTCTCACCGGCTGGGCTCAGAGGGACCAGCTTCCAAGCCAGCATCTTTGCTTATCATGCCTGGCTGCAGCGAGCACAATCAATCATTCTTTTAGAGAAGGCTAGCCTAACAATCAACTTGGAAAAAGAATTAACGTGGTGATGTTTGGCACTGATGAAAATACACTGGCAGTTTTGAACGATTTCATCTAAATTTGCCTCTATTAAGTTCACATGTGCAGCAAAGCAGTTGGCGCCTCATATCAGTTACAACATATGGATTTTGGAAAGTGAGAGCATGGCAAAAAAAAAAAAAAAAAAAGCGGGGGCATTAATAGTAAATGTGCTTTGTAAGCAGCCCTAAATCATCAAGGATAATTATTTTCCCATTGGGAATGTGTACATGGGTGCACATGTGTGAACATGCGTGCGCATGCCCTTGTGCACATGCGCGCACACACACACACCTTCAAACACACGAAATATACTGCATCTTTGACCTCTCTCCTCAGAAGGACTATATCAAAACAATTTTTTGCCTATTGCCTACTTGATTCAAAGTTTCAAAGCAATATCAGGGAGGCAAGGAGGGAAGCTAAGCATAAAATCAAAGATTCTTTTTTTCTTCAGGGTTGCACACCGTCTACACTAAAGCTTAGATGGTTAAATAACCACTCGCTATTTCACTTTGGACTTTTGCTTATGTCTTTGCCTTAGACCTTCTCCACCAGAAAATAATTCTGGGTAATTTGCAATAGTTTCTATTAAGGCTAGAAACATCTATTTGTCTCACAGTAAAAGGAAAGGGCTGAATTTGATATTTGACAATGAGAATAATGGATTGGCTCTACTAAAAAGACAGACTGGTTTCCAAAATCCTTGAAAAAGAATTAAGTTTGTTGAGGAAAATCCTAATGACCTGGGTAGAATCATGTCTATGTAGCTGAAAGGGTGACAAAAAAAAGTTTCTGTATTTGGTTATCACTATTAGTATGCTTCTTAGGCCCTCAGCCTCAGAGAAAAAGGAAAACATATTATCTTCTGGGTCAGAATACCCTCTTATTCAATGTATGCCCCTCTGTAAATTTAATAATTTTACATAATCAAAAAAAATCAATATTATTAATAATAAAATCACTTATTATTTTGAATGCTTAAAACATGCAAAGACCACAGCTATCATTTTATATACATTATCTCTTTGAATCTTCGCACTAACCCCATAAAATAGATGTAATTATCAACAGCTTACCGATGAGACAGTGAGGTTCAGTTAAGCAACTCTCCTCTGGCCACACAGCTGGCAAATAGCAGAGACAAAATTTGAATCCACAAATCTCCAACTATAAAGGCTGTGCTCTTAAATATGACATAATTCCACCTATAAATACGTTGACTAATGATGTGTGGTTGATTATATATAACACATAAACAACAGTCACAAATTAGAACAGTGAGGAAGCCCACGTTGCAGTTGTGGTGAGGTTATCATGACCTTTTGGCTCCATGATTACATGATGGCAGCCAGCCATCAACCCCACGGGAAAGAGAGCTTCTCACTCCTACTGTCTGAGACTGAAACCCTGGGAAGGACACTGGCCAGAGGAGAAACAGGCAGCAACTCCAATAGGGCAGGAACAGTTTGGAATCATCTCCATTTTAAGTTAGTTGTTTCTTCTGGAGGGCCATCTCCTGGTTTGGGGTTTACTTTCTCTGAGTAATGGGCTCACACTCTGGTGATGCTTGTCCCAGATGCCAGAAAACCACTATCTGCTCCCATGTACTGACCCCAGCAAGCTTGTTACCCAATAAACAAAAACTTTGACCTCCCGAACATTCCTCCTAAGAGGCTGGATGCCTTGATATTGACTGCAATTATAGGCATTTCATAATTGAGCAAAGGCAAAAGAGAGATGAATGAAGATGAATGCTACACACAAATATTTAAATATCAAGAGACTGTATTTATAGCAAAGATGCTATCAGTACATGGTGTCTGAGTATATGTTTTTGTTGTTGTTGTTGTGGGGAGGAGGTCAGTGCATTTCCTTAGTAGGGCAAGATTTGAAGAGTACCATCATTATACTGTGACCAGAGGCAACTAGTATTCATCAGAGAAATATTAAGACCCAGGCACAACGAGAGGCTGAAGAAAGAAATGGATATAACCAGTTGGTGCCAACCCCCAATTCCCTAGTGTTGATGGAAAAATCAGTCAGATGACTCTCTGTTGACCCAGTACTTGAGAGGGAGGTATTGGATGGCAGTTATTCCTAAAAAGAGATCAGTATTAGAGACGAGGAAAGGCAGCTGGTTGAGTCATTAACCAGTGTGGTCTTAAAGCCTTGGTATTAATATAAAGCCTGGTGTTTCTTTCAAATGTAACCTAGAGTTCTACAAAAGACTACACAGTCTCTGTAGAATTAAGATGGCCCTGGTTGAAGAGATACATATTCACAAATAAAAGGGATCGTTTTTACTTATTACCACTGTCAGCCAGGAAGCTTATAGAATATATTTGCAAATCATTTTCTTTAAGCACTTCAAAACAGTTCATAGCAGGTATGTCTGTTTATTACTCAGTGGCAGAGAGGGAAACCCAAAACCATAACTCTAAAATAACTGTCTCTGGATCTCTTGGTGACTAAAGGATGCTTCAGAAAAAGGATCCCATATGACACAGGAGGTCTGAAGCATGTATGAGAAGCAATCTTGATTTCTTTTTTTTTTAATTGGAGTATAATTGCTTTACAATGTTATGTTAGTTTCTGCTATACAATGTAATGAATCAGCTACATGTATACATGTATCCCATCCCTCTTGGACCTCTCTCATACCCACCCATCCCACCCATCTAGGTCATCACAGAGCACCAAGCTGAGCTTCCTGTGCTTTATAACAGGTTCCCACTAGCTATCTATTTTACACATGGTAGTGTATATATGTCAATCCTAATCTCACAATTCATCCCACCCTCCACTTCCGCTACTGTGTCCACATGTCCGTTCGGTACATCTGGGTCTCTATTCCTGCCCTGGAAATAGGTTCATCTGTACAATTTTTCTAGATTTCACATATATGCGTTAATATACGATATTTGTTTTTCTCTTTCTGACTTACTTCACTCTGTATGACAGACTCTAGGTCTATCCACATCTCTACAAATGACCCAATTTTGTTCCTTTTTATGGCTGGGTAATATTCCATTATATATATGTACCACATCTTCTTTATCCATTCATCTTTTGTTGGGCACTTAGGTTGATTCCATGTCCTGGCTATTGTAATTAGTGCTTCAATGAATATTGGGGTACATGTGTCCTTTTGAATTATGGTTTTCTCAGGGTATATGCCCAGTAGTGGGATTGCTGGGTCATATGCTAGTTCTATTTTTAGTTTCTTAAGGAACCTCCCTACAGTTCTCCATAGTGGCTATATCAATTTACATTCCCACCAACAGTGCAAGAGGGTTCCCTTTTCTCCACATCCTCTCCAGCCTTTACTGTTTGTAGACTTTTTGATGATGGTCGTTCTGACTGGTGTGAGGTGATATCTTATTGCAGTTTTGTTTTGCATTTCTCTAATAATTAGTGATGTTGAGCATCTTTTCATTTCCTCTTAGCCATCTGTATGTCTTCTTTGGAGAGATGTCTGTTTAGGTCTTCTGACCATTTTTGGATTGGGTTGTTTGTTTTTTTGATATTGAGCTGTATGAGCTGTTTGTATATTTTGGAGATTAATCCTTTGTCTCTTGCTTCATTTGCAAATATTTTCTCCCATCATGAGCTTTGTCTTTTCATCTTGTTTATGGTTTCCTTTGCTGTGCAAAAGCCTTTAAGTTTAATTAGGTTCCATTTGTTTATTTTTGTTTTTATTTTCATTACTCTAGGACGTGGGTCAAAAAAGACCTTGCTGTGGTTTATGTCAAAGTGTGATTTTCCTATGTTTTCTTCTAAGAGTTTTATCATGTCTGGTCTTACATTTAGGTCTTTAATCCATTTTGAGTTTATTTTTGTGTATGGTGTGAGGTAGTGTTCTAATTTCATTCTTTTGCAAGCAGCTGTCTAGTTTTCCCAGCACCACTTATTGAAGAGGCTGCCTTTTCTCCATTGTGTATCCTTGATGCCTTTGTCATAGATTAGCTGAGCATAGGTGCGTTGGTTTATCTCTGAGCTTTCTATACTGTACCACTGATCTATGTTTCTGTTTTTGTGCCAGTGCCATACTGTCTTGATTAATGTAGCTTTGTAGTATAGTTTGAAGTCAGGGAGTGTGATTCCTCCAGCTCCAGTTTTCTTTCTCAAGATTGCTTTGACTATTCAGGGTTTCATTTCTGAATATGAAGAGAACCTAAAGAATAACATGTTATATTGCTGAAAAAGAAATGAGCCTTGAACTCAGTTTATATGTTGAACAGCTCCCAAGAGATAGCATCAATGAAGGAGTTGAAAGGAGGTCCCCAGTTCTTCAGGACTGACTGTCAGGTAACAGATCTCAGCTTTCTTCTGGATCTTGATGTCAGAACAAAGCTGACAAGATGAGTAAATAAGAGGGAAAATAACTAGTAACTTTTGGATTTGGAAAGGATACTCACATATTTATGAGGAAGACGAGTGAGCAACAGAATGAAGTAATTTGTCTCTAGAGTTAATTAGTGACAGGAGCAATGGCCTTGTTTGCTGATGTTCCCCATCCCTAGCACAAAAGAGTTTCCAATTTCCACTCTGTTGGTTGCTTCTGAAGCTTTTCTAGAGAAGACAGTTCATGAAATGACCCAGAATTCATCCTGCATGGATGATAGGAAAATTACTCCCTCTGCCTCCCCTTAGGTGTCAGGCCATGAACGAAAAATTTTCATTTCTCTGTCTACCCCACCCCAAACAACCAAATTGTATTTTGGCAACAGGTGGAGCTGTTCCCTGTGCCTGACACTGAGAACTCAGGGCTTCACAGAGACCCCTCCAGTACCCCCAGGAAGGAATCGGAGAATGGATGCAATACAGAGACAATTCTCCCAGGAGTGCCTGTGAACTCAGGGTTTATAACTTGTTTGGTTTTTATTGTTGTTGTTTTCTCAGAGTCCTTACCCTTAGGCCACTGGCTAACTGATTTATCCTCTCTGGGCAGTGCTGGCCATAGAACAGCTCCTGTGGCCAGAAAGGGGAGGAGCTGCTGCATCAAACTGGAATGTTGCAGATGTGTAACATTCTATCTTGTCACTCTCTACTGTAATCTCCATCTAACCACAAAAATGTGGCAGCTTTGATGCTCTGATGTTATCTTTCTCCATCTCTCACACTCTCAGGAAGAAGCCTTTAGTTCTCCAGCTTTCACTGATGTACAAACTGGCTCATCACCAGAATAGATTTTTCAGTCCCTTTCCCTCTGCTCCACACAAGTATCTGAGCTCTGGTTCGAGAGTTTTCTCCACTCAATCATCACTGCTTATCTGGCAATGGCCACTTGAGTAAGAATCTGCAGAGCCCTTGTGTAGATCCCGAACACACACACACACACACACACACACACACACACACACACACACCTCACACATTTTTCACCAAAGTTCTCTCTGTTGGGTAAGTCAGTGGACCATCACTGATAGTTTCTGCATCACTAGATAGGGGCAATTGTAAGACATACCCATTTCCCCATGGAATGCATGAGGAAGTATTTCACCCTGGACAGCAGTATGAACTGCTCCCAGGAAGACAAGAAAAAGAGAAGCATTTGTATTCAGTAATTGTTCCCCATTCAGTCACCTGCTTCCTTCCCTACTTGGGCTCAGGAGTTGGCTTGGCTCCCTTTTGTCACCATGCTAGTTCAGTTTCCCCTGGGAAGATTGCCCAACAGACATCCTGAGTAGTTTCCTAGGGAAAAAGGGTGCCCTAGAAATCTCAGTTACAGAGACCAGGGTCCATGTGCTCCTGTAGTCTATTAAAGAGATCTTTTCCTTGATGGGATAAGAATGCCTCTTTTTTTCTTTTTTCTTTTTTTAAGAATCGCTACAAACCTGTAACTCACAAGTCTGATGAAATATTTAAAAAAAGCCTCCCCCATCCCAGGAAAGCTGGTGCTCAGATCTTAACTGTCCAAATACTTGACATCAACTTCCTCTTGGAATGTACTCTATCTGAAGGAAAAAATAAACCAAACATTCGTTGCTTATAGGTTGGTAGGAAAAGGCCTTCACATGATAAGCCCAGACTTCTATTTTAAGGTTTTATTTTTCCAAATAAATCCGTATAAACAAGGGTTTTGGGACCTAAACTAGTCATCAGAAAGCTACGCTTCACGCAGTGGCTGAAGCCAAGACTGGTGTTTGCTGGGCAGGATTCTGGTAGGACAGGCTTTAAGCTGCAGTAAAAACAAACAAAAAAAACAAACAAAAAAAAAAAAACACAGAACACTCTCTCCCAGTATCCTCATTCTGGAGTCTTCCCCGTTAGCTGGCAGAGGAGGCTGGATGAGCAAAAGACCTGGTGCCCTGGTCTTTTCTTTACGGATGCTGGATGTGCAGGAAACCATGTGCATGTGGGGCGGTGCTGTCCCTAGGGATGAAGGGGTGATGAGAAAGGACACAATGTGGGTTTTCACAAAGCCATCAGCGGGGAATCCTATAAAAATATCGTTTATAGAATGGAAAAATGTCCATACTCATATATCTCTTTAGTTCTGTGTTCCTATCTCCACCCTCATTCTCATTCCAGTAAAGATTTTTAAAAATTGGTTTGGGGAGACTGACTGTTTTACTGTAAAGTGTGTACACAGAAAACTGAGACAGCCGTTCTCCTCTTCACCCATCCACCTGAGTGATGACTTCACTGTGGCTTCTTTTTGTTCCAAAATCTTTTAGTGAACATTTGCAAAGTAAACTCCTAAAGTAAAATTACAATTATCTGTGCACTTTGAAGTAATATAAGACTTGAGGCCTGCCATCAAGGAGGTTGCTGTCTAGAATGGTTACTCTCTTTACTATGTCCCAATTGCTTGACATGCATTTGCTCATTTTGTCGTCACTGCAACTCACAAGGCTTTATTTCCACATTATCCCAGAGGAAACTAAAACTCAAGGTGTATAGGTTACTTGCCTAAGGTTACTCAGATAACACTTAAAGGAGCTTGAAACTCAGACTCATAGTTGTCTAGCTCCAAAGCCCATATTTTAAAAGTTTTAGTTGTGATAAAATATACATGACATAAAATTTACCATTTCAACCATTATTCAACATACAGTTCAATAGGCCTAAGTACATTCACATTATTGTACAACTAACTTCTGGAAATTTTTCATCTTCCCAGACTGAAACTCTGTACCAATGAAGAACAGCTCCCATTCTTCCCTGTGCCAAGCCCCTGGCAACCTCCATTCTACTTTTTGTTTCTATGAATTTGACTACTCTAGGTACCTCATATGAATGGAATCATACAGTGTTAATCTTTTTGTGACTGGCTTATTTCACTTAGCATAATGTCTTCAAGATTTATCTATGTTGTAGCATGTATCATAAACTTTATTTGTAATGTCACAGATTTCATTTTTATAAATTGTGTACCTATTAACATAGATTTATAATTATGTTTATGCTTTTGTCTTCTAGATCCTATAAAAGAATAAAAAGCTGAGTTACAAACAAAATTACAATGGTATGAGATTTTGTATTTGTCAGTATATTCAACTTTGCCAGAAAACTTTATATTTTGTGTGATTCTTGAGTTACTGTCTATTGTCCTTTTGTTTCAACTTTTAAGGATCCCTTTAACATTTCTTGTTGGGTTGGTCTAGTGGAATGAACTCCTCCAGGTTTTCTTTTTCTTTCTTTCCTTTTTTTTTTTTTTTTTTTTTTTTGGTGAGAATGTCTTACTTTCTTCTTCATTTAAAAAATATGTATAATTATTTTTTGTCTGCATTGGGTCTTCATTGCTGCACATGGGCTTTCTCTAGTTGTGGTGAGCGGGAGATACTCTTCATTGCAGTACACAGACTCCACATTGCAGTGGCTTCTGTTTTTGTGGAGCATGGGCTCTAGGCACATGGGCTTCAGTAGTTGTGGCACGCAGACTCAGTAGTTGTGGTACATGGGCTTAGTTGCTCTGCGGCATGTGGGATCGTCCCAGACCAGGGCTCGAACCTGTGTCCCCTGCATTGGCAGGCAGATTCTTAACCACTGCACCACCAGGGAAATCCTCTCCTTCATTTTTGAAGGACAGCTTTGTCAGATATGAAATTCTTGGTGTTTTTTCGTTTTCTTTCAGCAGTTTAAATATATCACCCCGTTGCCATGTAGCCTACAAAGTTACTGCTGAGAAATCTCTGAAAATCTTACTGAGGATCCCTGGAACATCACAGTCACTTTTCTCTTACTGCTTTCGAGATTCTCTTTTTGTATTTGACTTTCAACCGTTTGACTATAATGTGTCTGTGTGGATATCTTTGGACTCAACTTACTTGTAATTTGTTGAAATTTTTGTGTCATAACTCATATCTTTCCTCAAATTGGGGGGTGGGGTTAGCCATTATTTCTTCAAATAAGTCCCCCACCACTCTCTCTGTCTTCATTCTGGGACTCCCATAATGTGTATATTGATCTGCTTGTTTGTGTCTCATAAGTCTCAGGCTCTCTTCACTTTTTTTCATTCTTTTTTCTTTTGGTTCCTCGGACTCTATAATTTCAAATTACCTGTGTCCAAGTTCATTTATTCTTTCTTCTACCTGTTAAAGTCTTCTGGTGAACAGCTCTAATGAATCTTTTCAATTCAGTTATCACACTTTTCAGCTCCAGAATTTCTATTTGGTTATTTTTTAATAATGTTTATCACTTTGCTAACAATCTCATTTTGCTCATATGCAGTTTTTGTGATTTCCTTTAGTTGTCTGTCCATGTTCTCCTTTAGCACATTGAGCATACTTAAGACATTTGTTTTAAAGTCTGTCAAGTAAACCTGAGGCTTGTATTTACTTACATTCATTTTGGATATGTATTTTATTCCTTTGAATGAGCCATGTTTCCCTGTTTCTGTGTATGCTTTGTGATATGTTGTTGAAACTTAGGCATTTGAAAAACCAGTCACTGCCCTCAGTCTTTGTGAACTAGTTCTGTGAAGGAGAATACCTTCACTAATTTGCCTGGCATGAAGGCTGAAGGTCCTCGCAGACCTTTTTTGGGCATATGTCTTCTCTGGGCATATTCATGTGCATTTTAACCCCAATTCCCCTGCATACATGATTCCTTTTAAATATCTTAATTTCCCTGCAAGTCTCACCCTTGCTTCTTCTCAGGGCTTTGAATGTTCTACCATATTCTTCCACCCCGTAATCTCTTGCCCCCAGGCACCCACAGATCTTCAGTCCCCCTGCAGATCTCATGTGCCACAGCAGCCACCACTGCCTTCAGTGTCCTTTAATATAGTATCTAAATTATGCCACTGTTCCCATCAGCACTCTGACTCAGGCAAAACAGATACTACTCCCTTGTGTAGCTTCTAGACAGGAGGAACATTGTTTAAAAGGTTCATTCTTTTCTTTCATCCTTAGGGAGGAACCAGGAATTTAGTGACTTTCTCCTGATTGTGAGAGCTGTGCTGGGGAAGGAGTGGGGCAAGGGTGAGCAACAAAGCAACACATTTTTTTTTTAATTTTGAATTTTTTTTTTCTTGGTTAGGCATTTGCTTGGTTGCTGAAGATTCTTAACTGATTCCTAACATTCTCACAAAGCAACTTGGGTCTGTATGTTGTTGCTCATTTACTATTTCCATTGAGGAGCAAGGGCCCAGAGCTTCCTAGTTTGCCATCTTGCTAACATCGCTCAAAAGCCCATAGTTTTTGACTAGACCATGTTGCTTCCCACCTGAAGTTAAAACAACGTATAACAGAGCCACTTAAGCCATTTTGTAATTAAGTAGAAAATCATGAGGCAGTACATGTTGAGGATAGAGGGAAATGATTAAGTCTAGAATAAAAAGAATAAACTTCATGGAAGAAAGGGTAACTGGACTGAGACTTGCAGACACACACATACATACACGCACATTCAAATCCACATCACAGGACAAGTTTCCATTGTTGAGGATCTTCCATAAAGGAAGAAACTCTGAGTCTCCAGATCCTTCTAAAATAATTCTGAAATATTTTTTATTGGGTCCAAAAATGAGGAAAGGAAATTCATTTCATCATAATAAAGGGTGGGACCAATATGTTTGTTTCATTTTATTTTTGTGGACTGACAATTGACATCTAGAAGTAAGCTCTAGGGTCTTCAGTATGTGTGGAGACATAAACATTATGAAAACCCCATCATTCACCATGCAACAGACTGTCATTTGAGAGGTGTGAGTGGCTGCAGTATTACTGCCTGGAATATTTTAAAGCATGAACAAACTGCTTGGACTAAGGTTGAGCTGACATTTTGAGTCTGAGATGGTACTGTGGTTGGGGTTTAAAAGCTAATTTGAAAGGTTTGTGTTTTACTTCATATTGTTTTTAATTGTTCCATTTTCCAGATGTTTATTCCTAGATCATTTCCCACAAAAATAGGGGAACTCCTTTTGAAAACCTGGATGGCTCAGATCCCTTTGGGCCAGACATTTTAGACTAAACTAAATAAAACTGGGAGGGAAAAGGTGCTTGCAATGTGTTTGAAGATTCTGAAGAAATCCTCTGTACAAAAACAACAAAGGTGGGACCAGGAAACAAAGTATTAATTTCATGTTCCCCCATTAGCTTACCACCTGTTCTTTCTGATCTTTACTCAGCAAGGAGAGGGGAAAAGGCTAATCTGTAGCACATTTATATCAACAAACTTGCACAAAACTCTGCCTAATTATCCCCTTGAACCTGTGTCCTCTCAGTGGAAGGCAGTTTCCCAACCTGGCTGAGAGCCAACAGCGGCAAGCTGGTATCCATAAGTGTGGCTAACGACAGCCCACTTTCACTCCAGGAGTGCCATAATTGCCCAGAGCAGTTTACAGATCCATTATTTTATGGCCATATTTCAGAAGAAGGAGTCAGAGGTTGGTGGAGTGGGATTCCTAGTAGAGCTGTGCATTCGACCAGCTTGACTTTGGACTCCAGATCATTTCCTGGTGAAAATCTCATAGGCTTCCATCCCTCAAATAGCTGTTTTCCTGACAAAAGTCTATCAAGGAGCCATGGTAACGAGGAGGTGGTGTGAGGGAATAGAAGGAACACGTGACAGGGAGTCAGAACCCCTTTTTCAACCACTCACCAGCCCTATAAAAACCTGAATGAACCACAAAATCATGGAGCTCAGAAGCTCATCTACTTCCAGATCTGTACTTCGGTTAGATAAGGGATTTAGTGAGTAGCTGCAACAAACATTTATTGTGAAACCCACTATGTGTCAGAGAATGATCTCAATACCCAGACTACAAAACAGAGTCCCTGTCCCTTATGGAGCATATGATCTCATAATAGACAATAAATAAACATACATGATATGATGTCAAGCATTGTAGTGTTATAATTAGTGATGTGAAAAAATAAAGGAGACTAAGGGGAAAGTACAGAAAGAGAAGGGGGCTGTTATTTTAGACATGGCTAAGAAGGACATCTCCCAGAGGTAATATTTGAGCAGAGACCCAACCTAAGGAGAGAAAGAGCAATATGAGTATATAAAGCAAGAGTGCTCTAACAGAGGGAGCAGTCTTTTGATTCTGTGACCTGGGATATAACGTCTTTTGCTAAATGCTTCCCATCATTGTGCAAATGATGGTTGCTGTGCTTGAGACTTTCTCCAGGTTCTTTATCTCTGTGCTAAAGCGATGGTGATCACAGTGTCCTTTAGTTATACAGTGCCCTTTAGGTATGCCAGGTCCAGAGTCACCATGGTTTTGACCAGTAGTAATATCAGCTCAGTTCACCTTTTTGTACCCTTCTTGAGAAGATATTTTGTGACACTTTTGACTGAAGTCCCACAGTGAACTGATTTCTTCAAGGACAGTCTTACAAAGATGCCCAACATCATTCTCCTGAGTTGCAGCTGAGAACTCACAGTTCTACTTAGTTTTCCCAGATGCATGTGGCCAGGTTGCCAAATTTCTGCTGACTCATATAGTTGACAATGACGTGGCATTTCAATGAAAGAAACAAGTTTATGGCTGCCTCAATCTTGATCTTAGTTAGCAGAATCACCATGCTGTGCTACTTGGCACAAGCCAAAAAGACAATAAAAATAGGTTGTAAAATGTGTGAATGATATTTTAACAGTGAAGAAGAAATGACTCAAAATGTATAGTAGGCTAATGATGTGTCATTCATTGCCACTCCACAGAAAAAGTAGTGCAGTTTGACATTTGAAACTTCATCTTTCTATATCAGAATATATCTATGTTATCTGCTGATGATTTAGCTTTACAACAATATTCATTCACAAGTACTTCGGTGAGTCTAAGTGCTGGGTATGCTGCTAGACAAAGCATTTATATAACCTGGGATGTGTGCACAACATGGGATCAATTATATCACAGTAGCAAATTGAATCATTTGTCTGAAATTTCCCTTCCCCTCCCTTTCTCTGATATGCATTCCACCTACTACTAATGGTCCTTGAATTGCTTAAGAAAATAAATCCATGTTTCAAGTGTGAGTGAGCTCACTTATTCTTCTGGTGTCTACTGTGAACAAACTTCACCCTCCACCCTCCTATCCATCAAGCCCTCCAGATCATAGAGAATAACAACTTCTCATGGAAACAAACATGAAAATTATCTTGTTCCAGGCTTATGGATGTATAAATGTGACTCTTTCTCTTTCTCCTAGATCAAAAGATCATGAACTGCTGGGTCATTTGCAGCATTGTGCAAAATGTCAGAACTCCTTAAAAATAAAACTCAGCGATGGAATCATGAGGATAAGGTAGAATGTTTCCACCAAATATGAAGTCAGTTTCCTAAGGTAACCTCTAACCTGTTTCAACCTATCTCCAGAAAAGAGAAACACAAAGCAAAGGTTACCTAATGGTTGAGGTGAAAGCTCTGTAATGCTTGGTCATCACATCCTTGTCACCCTCTCCTAAAGAAACCAACCTCTCAGAGGAATCCAGATAAGACATTACAGTCTCAGCCCTTAAGACATTCACATTCACATTCTCATTGAAAATAAGCACCTATTAAGAGTACTAAAACAAGGCAACAACAGTGATGTGAAATTGACAAGACCAGTATATACGCTACTGAAATTCCAAGGAACCCAAAATACCAGGATGGTGTACAAGGTCCGCCGATGCTGAATCTACACCTTCTTCTCTGGGCTCATCCCTGCCATTCTCTTGCTGTATCTTGTCATGTTCCAGGCAAACCAAATGAGTTGTGATGGTGCCATAGAGCTGTCTCTTATATAGGCGGTTGCTAAGAGATGGGAGGAGGGGGCAAGATAAATGGAAAACAGGAGTCATCTCAAAGAGTTTGTGCTTGGATGACAAGGATAGTTCTAAGACAGAGATCCCCAAAATTTCAACTGGCACATTGGTCTGAAAAAAAAATCTTTTCAAAATTTGGACCATCAGGTTTATGGTTCCAAAATGCAGATAGGAAAAGCGAATGTGATATCTACTTTAATCTAAAGGCCCTGCTCCTTGGGTTAATATGGGTAATGTTGATCACTTTTTGTGTCTTTCAGGAAATGGACTCAGTTTCAAGTGTATTATTTCCCTCTGGGGAACTCAAGTCTCAAGTTAAACCAAACACAAACCTCTCCTTGAAGCATACTAGTGACAAATTGATCATTTCTCTGGCTATTGTCTAGTCAAGTTAGATTTCAAGTCAAGTTAACCTAGTTTTAACTGAGCATTCTCAAGAGAAACACCAAGCAAAATGACAGCAAAACGTCTTTTTTCTAAACCACATCAGACACTCAAATGCCAAAATCACAAGCTTAAATATACCATTGAGTATAGGAAAGTCTGCAAAATTCATCAATATCCCAAAGGCATTCCAAAATATTTTCTCTCCTTCCTGATTTTTTAAGCCAGGGTTTCTACAAGAAGTTTGAGGGAGTGAAAAGGGTGTCACTTTTCCTTACAGCCCATCTTTTTCCTTTGGTTTCATTCCACACTGATTCTGGTGAAGTCATAATAATTTTACTGGTAAAATGCTTCAATGTTTCAAGGATCCATTTGGGTCTATATCCTAGGAGATACCACCTTAAGGAATTGGGAGATAAAATGTTATTTTCAATGATGATGTATTCGACTTTCTTCAAAAGTCAGATTGCTTCGTGAAAATAAATGTTTTCAATAAACTTGTCTTTAGTTTTGTATTTCAGAGTATTCACCCATGAAATGATCTCTTTTGTCTCTCTCAACTCTGCTGGGATTATAGTTACTATAATAAAACTCCAGGAGTTATGTACTGTACCTAATAAAACTGATAGTTTATTAAGTTCAGTAATAAAGCTATGTGCAAAACAAAGGCTGACATATTAGAGGGGTAAACCATGCTGCCCCAGACTATACCTTTATAGATTTTTAGCATATGTAGGTAGTTATGTGGGCTTTTACTATCTCCAGTTCAATATAGTCTTCTGATTAAGAACCTACTTACTACGTATCTGGTTATTCTTTTATTAGCTTGCAGTCAGCATGCGTTGCAGAATGTAATTTAGTTAGACACCTTGTCTAAGAGCAGATGGGAAGAACGCTTTGAAAAACAGTTATTCATTTACAATATAAAATGGGAAGCTGAGAAGCCAAGGGGAGCCATGATCCTTTGAGAACATTGGCTTTAGGAGAAATCTATCCCTTGGGTAGGGATCCGCCCTCTGCAGCAGGAACAAGTTCTTCAACTGTTACACTGGGACCAGGAAGAGAGATGTGGTTTATGCAAAGCAATGGCTGAGCCCAAGACGTGAATATTGCATGCTGGTACTTGGTCCAACAGGTCCCAGTGACTCCACACCTGTTCTTTCTGTCAGTGTTCCTGATGCACACTAAGGAGTGAAAACAAGGGAGATTGAGGTCTAGTGGGAAAGTCACCAAAATAAGATGGTGCATGTAAATACGTGGCTCTATAAAATGTGGGTCTAGCTTTCAAGGACAAGTGCAAAGAAGCTGGTTAGCTCAAAGACCCTCTGCAGCAGACCTGGGGATTTTTTCTTTATGTAGATGAGAAGGCAGGAGGTGTCTACAGAGTGAGCAAGAGAGAGGTTTCTTTTAAGGAATTGGCTCACACAATTATGGAGGTTAAGAAGTCCCATGATCTGCCATCTACAAGCTAAATACCCAGGAAAGTCAGTGCTATCATTCATTCTGAGTTCATAGGCCTGAGGGCCAGGGGTGCTGATAGCATAAATCTCAGTCCAAGGTGGAAGGAAACTAAGGTCCCAGCTCAAGCAGGCAGGAAGGCAGAAAAAAGGATGAATTCCTCCTTCCTCTGCCTTTTTTCTCTATTCAGGCCTTCAACGTAATGGATGATGCCCATTCACATAGGAGAATGAATCTACTTTATTGAGTCCACAGATTCAAGTAGTAATCTCATCCAGAAACAGCCTCAAAATACATCCAGAAATGATTTTTAACCTAGACATGCTGTGCCCCAGTCAAGTTGACATAAAAGTAACCATCACGGATTTTAAAGCACATTTACCTCTATTATTAAACATTTGCATCAGCCCTTAAAGCTGAATATTGTCTCATTTTCAGTTTGAAAGTGAGATTCAGGTAAGTTGCATATGTACAAGCATTATTATTTCTTTAAAATCACAGAATTTTTAAGTTAAGAAAATTTAGAGATTACTTCAACATCCTCAAGTTACAAGTAGAAAATCTGAGCCTCTCCTCATCCCTCACCTGAGAGTTTAAGGATTTCTGGTTAGAGGGTCTGTAGTCTCACAGTGACATAGTGACTGATCCAGAATGCAATCCAGATATTCACACACCCTGTCAAGGGATCTTTCCTGAGGCCTTAGACGAGGTGATGTGTAAGTGCTGGCTCTGTGTATACCCCCTTTATCCTGGGCTGAGAAATGGCATGGGCTTGATCAGGAGATACTAGAGGAGATGGTGGTGGTCAGGGGACCATTCCAAGTGCCATATTTGCCACCCACTCAGAAATAGCTCTATCATACGGACACGAAAACGATACTAACTAGAGCTCTGCCTTTATGGTTGTGAAAGAAGGGAAGGCAACAGGACTGGACAAAAGGAGAAATTAGGTTGTAACACAGAAAAGGCCACAGCCCATCCCACAGGGGACTCTGCTGAAGCTGTGGTGGCCCCAGGTTGGGGGTCAAGGGATGAAGGCTTTTGTACCCTGACAATGTCTGTCTAATCATTGGACGTAAGCTTCCAGTGAGCACAGCAGATCTCTTTAGCTGTCGTCCATTCCCAGAGAAGGCTGAGGGCTGAGGGCCGTCCGCCCACAGGACTCCCAGCAGCCTAGGAATGAGCCTACCAGTCCTGAAGGGGATGCTAGGTGATGCCATCTCAGTGTGTGCCACACGAGATGAACGAAAAAGTCTGAGCACAATCCACTGCCCTGGCCCCGTATTATCTAATGCTTGGCTTTAGGTGCTGAGAAAGCCTTAAATATTTTCTTTGCTGATTACATGACATGATACACATTAAGTACTTAGACATATTCCTCGCATATTGTAAACACTCGTTAAATATATGGTTATTATTACTGTTATTATCATTATCAATAAATGTCTTTTCAGAACTGCAAGTTGAGTCAAAGGAGGCACATGGACTCTCTGGTGGTCCTGTTCTCTTAATCATAGGCCCTATGTGCCTGTGAGTGAGAGAACACACAAGTATATGACAATAAGCTATTGTGACAGCTGTCTACGTGACCCTGCGTTTATATTTCCATTGAATGGAGGAGGTACAGTGTGCTGCTTGTGTTTAGCAGTATTCTTATTTTATGGGAAATGGATTAGTAGAGTTAAATTAATTCATTCTATGAAGCTATAGTCAAATATATGCCAGAAAAAACACACGTACCACTATGTACTACAAGTTCCAAAATCCCCTTTATTACTGGGAAAGCATTTGTTTCTGACCAAGTGTGAGCAAACACTTAGCACAGGGGTTGGGGATCTGTTGTTTTTGCCTATCCACCATCTACTCCCCATTCTTCTGGTACCGGTACCCAGACTTTCCTCCGGAACAAATCCTCTCACCATTCCTCTCACCAGTCCAGTCCATCGCAGAGACCTTTCTTTCCCCCAGTGAGGCTGAGGCAGGAGCTACAAGCCAGGCTAACCCATCTCTCTTCTCCAGGGAGTTTAATCTACAGATGAGTGAGACAAAGCCAGAAAAGGGTTGGAGCTGATTCATCTTATTGGTGGTTGCCCAAATAAACATTCCATTAGTTCTTGTTCCCTAAATCCCTTGTTCCCAACACTTCTGAAGCCTGGTTGTCTAACATCCTCACTGATTCTGTGACAGTCTTTGTACCCTTCCAAAGAATTCCCCTTTCTTTCTTAAGTTAACCAAGGTTAATTTGTATTGCATGCACCCAAGACTGTAGGATGAAAGAACTAGATTTCTTTAACCAATCAAGTTCTTCCCTAATGTCCTTTCCCCTGGAAAATATACTTATTTTCAATAAAGTAAGGAACCATAAAACTTTAGCTTATGCTTGGTTTCTTCATCTAGAAGATTTGATAAGTAAGCTGAAGTGAGAGCCTGAGAATATAGGACACCTCCACAAAGCCCTTGAATGAAGATAGAATTTAACTATGCATATATTTTACTTAAACAACTCAGATTTTTTTTCTTCCCCACATACACAAAAATCTATAGATTAGCTGATATTCCATTAAAAATGCCAACAGTGTCCATCAACAGTGCAACATTTAGTGCATGAAACTTCAGTTATATCTAATCTGGTCTAGATATAGACTGGCTGGAATTCTGAAGAGTCTGGGTTTACCTATTAGAAATGGGCTTTTTCCAGAATGTCCTTTGCTTAGGTATATGCTTTTATCCCATGATGGATTATTTAATATCAAGAAACACATTATCTGAGATAAGACAGGATATAAAGGGAAGGTTCCAACAACAAAATATCTTTCCAAACCCTTAACCTGCAACAAAATTCAATTTAGTAATCCTTAATGAGAACTAGACTTGTGTATGACTTACTATAGTAGTTTCTTTGGGTGGTTTTAAAGTGAATAAGACAAAATCCTACTTTAAATAACTTGCAAGATGCATATGAAAAGTCAAGGATGTAAGAAAATAAGACAGGTAAATCAGTATTGGCTTCATGAAAGAAAAAGCATTTGAGCCAGGACTTGAATAGCATCTGAGCTAGGACTTGATGAATAAGTAGGACATTAGGAGATAGAGAAAAAAGATTAGAGTTTCCAGAAATAAGAAATAGCATAAGGAATTACACGGTGTTGAAAAAAACAGTCCAGTTCTCTGGGTTATCTAATATATGCAGGAAAGTGATGTTAGGTTAAGGTGCAAGAGTAGATGGGCACAATCCTGGAGAGGGTCATAAATGTCTCCTCTTTTGGATGCATTTCTTCTTTCAATAAGACAGGGCCTAGGATGTCCACAAGATTGCGCTAGAACAATTGATTCTAGTTCCCCTGGAGGTAAAATTTGGGCTAAGGAAAAGAGACCTATTTCTCTGTCATCACATACAAAAATTCATTTGAGATACAACATACACCTAAATATAACAGTTAAAACTGTATGAATAACCAGTTAGTATATGAAAATTTACATAACACTATTAGTCATGAAGAAATGTAAATCAAATCCACAAAGAGATAATACTGCATACCTATTAGGATGGTTAAAATTAGAAGGGCTGACAGCACCCAAAGTTGAGAAGGGTGCATAGGAACTGGAACTTTTATCTATTGCTGGTGGGGTGTAGAATGGGGCAACCACTTTAGAAAACAACATGAAAGCCTTCTATAGAGTTAAAAACATACCTACTCTGTGACTCAGCAATCACACTCCTAAATATTTATTCATGACAAATCAAAATATAGGTTCATAAAAAGTTATATCTAAAAATGTTTCTAGCATCTTTATTCATAACAGCCCCAAACTGGAAATAACCCAACAAGAGAAAGTATAAAAAAAATTGTGGTATATACAGTGAAAGTCTACTGAGCATAAAAAGGAGTCAACTACCATAGTGGTTATCAAACTTTCTGATCTCAAGATTACTTTCCATTCAAAAATTACTGCAGACTCTAAAAGAGTTTTTTTTTAACACGGCTTATAGCTCTCAATATTTACCATATTACCAACTGAGTAATTTTAAAATATGTATTTATGATTCACTTTAAAATAATAATACTAATCCTATTACATGTTAACATAAATGAAATGTGTTTTCTTATGAAAATAACAATATTTTTCAAAACAAAACATTTGGTGAGAACAGTGATATTGTTTTACTTTTTGGAAATCACTTCAATGTCTGGCTTAAGAAAGACAGCCAGATTCTTTGATCAATCTGATTCAATATCATACTTCATTTATCCTTGGGAGAATTATACTATACCCTCATGAGAGAGTAAGAGTGGAAATGTAAAGGGCATCTTTTTATCATTATAAAAATACTTTTGACTTCATGGACCCCTTTGAGAGGGTCTTGGGGACCCCCAGTCACCCATTTTGGGAATCATTATTGATGCACAAAATGACATGGATGAGTTTCAAACACATATTGAGCCAAAGAAGCCAGACACAAAAACTCCAGACTGTATTACTCCATTCATGCGAAGTTTTACACTAGGCAGAACTAATTCATAGTGACAAAAATCAGAATAGTTGCGGCCTATGCAGGGTGAGGATTGAATAGAAGAGGAAATTAGGAACTTGATGAAAATGGTGTATCTTTTTACTGAGGTTACATCAATGTAAACATCAAGTCTATGTGTTGATGAAAACACATCGAATTGCCCACTTAAATCTGTGTACTGCACTGTACATTTTACCTTAATTTTAAAAATCAAGAGACAGCCAAAATACTGGACTATTGTAGAACATAAATGTGATTGGAGTTAAGCATTTTCTAAGGTCTCTCAGAGGGAGGGGAAAAATATTTGATTACTCTCATAATTAAAGGAGGGGACAGATATTACTCTTATAATTTTAAAGTTAATTATGCATGTTAAAATTTCTAGAGTAAGCATTAAAAGAATATAGGTAGAGAGTGTAGTTTCCAAAATAGTAGAGGGGGGGAAGGATGGAACTGGTGAGGAAGAGGTGATACATTTGCAGGCTCGTGATATTTCTGTACATTCAAAATAAGCAAGATGAGGAGGATGGCAGAGGGAAGAAGGAAGAGAAAACAAACTAGACAAATAGAAAATACATAATAATATGGTAGAAGTCACATCACTGTGGCACAATGAAATGAGCTTAGCCCATGTCATTCCTTATCTGGATATATGAATTTGGACCCATCCCTTGAGTTCCCTTATAAAATAAAGAGTTTAAACAAATTAACCTCTAAGTTTTTTTCCAGTTAACTCAGGGCCTGATTCAGGACAAGTTCTACTTAAAGAGACAAAAATCTCAAGGCAGACAAATAATAACCATAATTTATATAAAAATATTCACCCTTGTGAGGTTCTAATTGACTTTTTTTAATTCAGAATGTAAACTCTGAAGCCCTTGGTTTATCTGAGATTCTTTAATGTAGTGAAAGATTTGGCTTGAAAATGCTTTCAACCAAGATGAGAGATACTCACATTAAGACTCATTTAGGAACCAGATAAATAAATCCTCTACTTCCTCACTCACTCAGTCTCTGGATCTGCACAGAGCCCTCCTCCCTCACCCTCTTTCCTAATGTTTGGCTCACTAACAAATTCATTTGACACTTTCCCCGGGAATTTGCCACCTTTGTTGGGTGACTTGGGGCAAACAGTTTATGAGAATCCCGCCTGCCTCCTGGGTGGTACTGGATAGCACAGCTCCCTCGAGGACCCCGATCTGTCCTTAATTAGTAGTGTTAGCGGAAAGACTGTAAGCCCTCCCGGATGGTATCAGGAGGTTAAATGAGTACTTCTAGCTGCTCACCTTTCAAGGCAAACTGGGGAAAAAGAAATGGATCCCTAATGGCAACTCAAAGGAGAAAACTTACAAGTGTTTGCTAAGAGCATTATGAAGTTTTACTGGAATTTTGTTTTTGGTTATTTCTTTACCACAAAGAAAATGCCTACACATCAGGGAATCACAGTGCAGTGTTACATGAAGAGATAAAATATTTCATTTAATTTTTATTTGTCTTTCTGGGAAAAAATGGCTCAATCTTTCATGCATGTTTCCTTACAGAAAAGATTTACAGCTGGGGTTGCTGGGAGATTCCCTAGGGATCAGCTGATCTCAGCGAGCACTCCAGGGAACACTAGTAAATACCACTGTGAGTCCCCTCCTTGGTGGTCAACAGCTTGGCCTCCAGCAGTATTCATCTTATAAATTCTAGTTTATTCATTCCATTTAGTTAGCATACCCCATTGAGTTTGAAATTAACACCACCTAATCAGTATCTCATTGATAGGGGAGGCAGCCATCCCATTCATTCTGGTAAGAGCCTTAGTGGGGACCCACCAAGGGTCAGATGGTCCAGAAAGTCTTTCCTCCCAGCAAAAGTAACCTCTAAACTACAGAGGACTAAGCACGATGTTTTCAACAATAGCTGGACATCTTGCATTGAACTATGAATAAAATATATAACAACAATTAACAATAGGTATGGGTACTTGGTACTTTTTTTTAGTTTCTTTTAAGCAATGTACTATATTTACAAACTTTCAAAAGTCAAACTGTATTACAAACTTTATAACAAAAGTATCTACATCAGAGCCACTGACAATTCTGTGGCCAGCAAATTAATTATTTTTTAACATCTTTATTGGAATATAATTGTTTTACGATGGTGTGTCAGTTTCTGCTTTATAACAAAGTGAATCAGCTACACATATACATTTATCCCCATATCTCCTCCCTCTTGCATCTCCCTCCCTCCCATCCTCCCTATCCCACCCCTCTAGGTGGTCACAAAGCACTGAGCTGTTCTCCCTGTGCTATGTGCCTGTTTCCCACTAGCTATGTATTTTACGTTTAGTAGTCTATATATGTCAATGCTACTCTCTCACTTCGTCCCACCTTACTCTTCCCACTCCCCATGTCAAGTCCATTCTCTACAACTGCGTCTTTATTCCTCTCCTGCCCCTAGGTTCTTCAGAACCATTTTTTCTTTTTTTTTTTTTAGATTCCGTATATATGTGTTAGCATATGGTATATAAGTCAGAAAGAGAAACACAGCAAATTAATTTGAAGGGAATGTGGGTACTATTCAGGGAGCAGAAACAGTGTGGCTGCCCCTGAAATGCCAGTGTGGGGAGTGAGGGCTTAGAGGGTAGAGAGGGCACTCTGCTTACATTGCTTCTTCCAACACACTCAGCCAACGAGGACAGGGTCAGTTCAGTTTTCAGATTCAGAACCAAAGGGAGCTGCGGATATATTTTCTTCTTTCTTGTTTTTACAGTAAGAGAGCACCTTAACAAAAGCCAGAGGACATACAGCCATAGGGAGGACTGCACTGACCTGTTGGGTAGAAGGGTGTGTATGGAAGAGCGGTGGTTTCCAACACAAGCCAGCCTGTGTGCTCCACGCGACAGCACACCTCAAAGCTGCTCAGCTATGGCTGCCAGGCTTCTCGGGTTCACCCCGAAGTGGCAAGCGGTTTTGGAACTAATGAATTATGTAGACTAAACCCAGCTTCTGACTCAGTCATACATTGAGGAGTATATCAAAAGATTTCTTTTTCTTTTTGCAGGATTTATTTCTCATTGTATATTACCTCATCAAACAAACACCATTCCATGTGGGAAGGATACTCCAAAATTTTGCCAAATACATTCTCCTTGGAATGGATATTACTGTCAGAAACAAAGCATCCTCTCTTCCTTTGGAAGTCCTTGCCTCCCTTCATTGTAAATTCCACTCTATCACACATTTCCATATTTTTATAAGCTCACAAAGCACTTGAGGCACAATGATAAATAGATCCCTGTCCAAATACATTCCTTTCTATTCACATCTTCTTCCACCCATTCACCTCCAAGGGTGTCTTTCTACCAGCTGATGAATTTTGTGATTTTTAGCACTATGGTGCTGTACAAAGCTGCTTAAACCCGTGATGGATTTGTCTACCCCCCCCCTCAAACTCACACTGACAGGCTATTGTTCATTCCTGACCACAGTTATCAAGGCAATGAGAAGAAATCTGAACACGACAGCAATTCTCAAGACTCACCAATAATGCACAGGTCTGGCTGATTCTGGGTCCAGGAGGAGTTATTTCTATTAGACCACAGAAAGCTACTGGGAAAATTCTTCCTGGGAGGTGTGGATATCCCTGTACACTGACTCTGTTCTACATAAAACAGAATTAACCAACGACACCTCAAAGGTTATTTCATAGTTATCTCAAATCTCTGAACCCAATGGTTCCCATGCAAACATGTTCATCATATGGACCAAAGATGAGGAGAAGTGAAAAAACAGGATGTCCTGTCTGTTCTTGACTGTTCTAACACGGGTCATAGTTTTAGTTTTCCAAATCATGTAGTTGAGCTCATGCGGTTTCATGCACAGAGTTGCTTCCAGCAGGAGGAATCTTGACTCTGTGACGTGAGGATAACAGCATTCACCATGGAGGATTGCCTTTACTCACCTCTTCAGACTGTTCAAATTGTTTTCACTTACATTTCCTCATTTGCTTCCAATAACCGTGCTAGAAGAAGGTCGGTATTACATGCATTGCATTTATGAGAATGGGGGAGAGAATATTCAAGTGATCTGCCTTAGGCTACACAGCTTGCGACAGGCACAACATGGGACCCCAACCTGGGAAATTTGAGTCCAGATTCAGGCATCTTTCAACTGCACCAATAATTCCATTAAGGTTTATCAAAAGCACTGCGTAAGTGCTGGGCATCCTACTGGGTGTTCTCAGTAAGGCAGTTCTTAACTTTTCACAACCCAGAGAGGACTAGTGACTCTCTACCTAAGACCTCAGAGAGCAGAGTGTGTTTTATTATAACACTTAGCATCTTCTACTCACCTAATTTTCCTATCTTTCTCCTAGGATGTCGTGATTTCCTCAAAATCAGGTACCTGTTTTATTCAACTTTATATCTTCAGCGTTCATCCCAGTGCCTGGAATCCAGGGACAAGAGATGTGCAGAATAAATAACAGCTATACTAATAAAATAGACTCAAATATAAATAGTGCTAAAGTAGAGGCATGAACAAAGTCTTATGGAAACAGAGAGCGGAAAGTGACTAAATCTACCTAGAAATTCGGGAAAGCTTCACAAGGAAGGTGACATTTGAGCCAGGATTTCATGAAATAGGAGAGGGAAAGGCATTCTAGGTGTAGGAACTTCATATACATGTCAAAATCTTACTAAATGTGATCCTGCGTGGCCTAAGAGTCAGTACAGTGCCTGAAGGGGAGGCACAGATGAGGACAGATATGTAATTTACAGTAAAGAAATCAATTAATTAAGTAAAGTTTAAGTAACTAAAATAATATAAGCAAATTAACAAATTTAAACAAATGAACTTATTTTAATTCACATTGATTTTCATTAATCAGCTAATTAGAATAAAATTAATTAGAGCAAAAAAAATTATAGCTCCAGAGAATATTAAGTAAAACATTTAATAAGGGGGGGGAAAAATCCACGCGCTGAAGATGGTGAGGCAGAAGCGGGCGGCCTGTGGGCACCGATGCCCCCTCCCCCCGCTTTCTCCTCGCTGGGGCTCCACCCCTGTCGCTGCCTGGGAGGCGTGGCCCGACCCCCAGGTTGGCCCCGCAGCATCGCCACACCTGGCACTCATTCCAGGGGCTTCAGCCACCTCGGGGGCAGGCCTGCGTCTGAGCTGCAGCGCCTTTAGGGATCCCCAAGGCCCTCTCAATCAATAATCCCCGGGGTTTTTTATGAGGGTTGGATTATGAGGATTTGGAAAGTGGACGATTAAGTAGTACTTCAAAGAAGAGCTCCAGCCGCACCTGCAGCATTTATGAAGATCTATTAATAGAAAGCACACGATTTAGCAGTAATCTCTAATTCAGAGAAAATCGGTGATTTATGCCCGGGGGCCCAAGAGGCACTGAGGACTTTGGTTCATGGGCTGCCCGGAGGCAGCGTGTGCTGGCCCTACATCTGGACACGGCTGACACTGGGTCACCGAGGGTTGTGTGGGATACTTTCCGTCCTACCAGTAAGTGGAAAACAGTTGTGCAGACCCGCAGTCATTTCCCCGCAGGACCTAATATTTTTCTGTCTCTCTTTTTTTTTTTTTCTATCCTAGAATGTCAACCATTATGGTGCAGGGTCTAGGTAAACGGCTCAGGCCCTAGCAATAGGAGGTATAAGACCAGTTTGCTGGGAATTCGCAGCCAGACCAGAGTCTGTCTGTAGCCAAGCTCCCTTCCCCTCCCTCTTCCTCTCCGGATCCTCCCTTTTGTCGTCTGGAGAATGGTGGAAGTCAAACCAACAATCATAAGAGTACCTTGCGAGTGGCATGGGAATTCTAGAATTCGTCTGGGTCCGATTTGGTCCTAAAGCTTTATGTTTTTGAATTTCTCACTAAAAGAGTCATAGAACAGAGCCATTAATTAATGTCTTAGTTCATCTCAGAGAGCCAAAGGCCAGCTGCCCTTTGGGGATACATTTGTTGAATATAACAAAAAGAGAAAAACATGTTTAAATCACAGAAGGAAGGATTCAGGTTATATAACACTAAAAAGAAAATTCCGCAAGTGGCAAGGATAGTAAAATAACATTTTGTCAGTTTTTAAGGAAGAAATATCCAACAGAAGGTGAGGGGTAGGGGAATGGATATTTTCTTACTTAACAGAGAATTTGAGACCAGAGGATTGTTTGTATTCATGGTATGATAATCGGCGTGCAAAAGATCCAAAGTTGTACTTCACTGATAATCCATTCAACTATTTATAAATGAACAAGTGTATACGGACAGTTCTATTATTTAAAGTCTTCATATCCCCCCTGCACACATATAAATATATTTTCTACCTGTTACCATTCGTGTTAAATCCTTTAATTAAATCATCATGTATATCTTAATTCAGCCCCCAGGTAACACCTCTGTCTTATGAACAGAAATCTGATACACAATACCAAAACTTCAAAGCATCATAATTTAGGAAGTGATTAACCTTACTGTAAAGAGGTCTGCACCACCCCAGAGTTCACCACAGGGCTCCTCTCTGTGGATGGAGGTAAGTTTATAGAGCATGGATATGGAACAGGAGGGAATTCACGGGATGGGTGGAGGGGGTACAAGCAGAACCCCCCTCCCCATGATGAAGAGCAGCCAGCAATGAGAACAGCAATCTCAGTATGGAATATACTTAATGGGAAAAGAGAAAGATTCAATCACATCGTTCCCCTTTGCATTGAAATTTTTTCTTTGTTATAAGCATTTTATGTTCAGATTGATTAGGAATTAATGAATTACTACATGTAGAGTGCTTAGAAACTTAAGGCAACACCTGCTACATCATAAGAGCTATACAGTTGTTGGTTGTTGCTAATATAATGAGGCAAGCTTGCTCAGATTTTCTCTAATTTTTCCAGGATTCATCCTAGCACTGCAACCATGCTGACGTTTCAGAGTATTTATTTATTTTTATTGAAGTATAGTTGATTTACAATTTTATGTTAATTTCTGCTGTACAGCATAGTGGTTCAGTTATACATATATATGCATTCTTTTTTTGTGTGTACTTTTCCATTATGGTTTATCACAGAATATTAAGTATAGTTCCTTGTTTCAGAGTGTCAGTCATTGCTCATCCTCCACATTGGGTGCAGCTGTGGGTTCTGGAAAGGTGGCAACCATGGGGCTCGATTGCCTGGACTCCATTTTCCATGACACTGTCATCCTTTTGGTGTTGAGAGGTTCACAATCCATATAGCATCACTGAAGACAGAAATCCACAGTCATTTCTTTCTTCCTTTCTTCTCCCCATCCTCTAGCTCTCACACCCACACCCCTTCCATCACAGGTCTTTTCCTTCCCACCACACACTAAGATAAATCCTCAATCCCAAGTAGATCAAGGGGAAAGAAGTCAATCCTGCGTCCATAAGACCTACCTTTGGAGTAATTTCTAACCATAATGTCCAAGGGTTTTTGTTACTTTCTCTTACAGTGTTTCTTTTATTCTCCTCAGGGCTATGATTTATGCTTTAGGCTGAATTCTATTTGGGGGACGTTATTCCTCCTCTCACTGAAGGGATTGGAGGGAGAAGAGGAAAAATGTACAATACGTGCATATCTACAGGAAATGAGGCGGGCTCTGTCTCTCTCTTTGGAGAGCTACAGTTTGGCAAGCACCTCACCTCAGGATTTCTGACATTAATGAGGTAGCAAGGAGTGGAGAATTGCCTGCTGAGAGACAAACTTCAGGGAGATTTTTCAGAGCATCTTGCTCAGCAGAACTGATAAGATTAAACCAACCGTAACCCAGTAAACAAACCACTTGGGAAAGACCAGAAATATTTTATGATTTGCTCCAAGAAATGTAACTTTGGTGCTCTGTGTGTTGGATAAATTGAGTTATGTGGAAAGGGACTAGGTCAGAAAGGAAACCAAGGGTCTCTTTTCCTGTTTAAAAATCTGCAGTCTGGGATTAGCTTTTATAATCTTGTGGAATAAAACTCACAGGAAAGGAGACTCGTGAAATAGTACTGCTGAGATCACTCTTTCCTTTCTGCACTCTCTCTTCTCTTCCTTTGCCTTCCATGGAGTTCCATACACCTCCCCATAGGGCTAAGGCTAAATTCCCAGCTGGCCCTAATCCAGGCAGATATTTTTATAAGGTAATTCTATACTTTAGGTACTCCTTTCTGTCTAAATGAGTCAGCAAGCCTTTACCAATGTTGTGTTTATTTGCTTGCTGATAAAAGGGGTCATGTTCTCTCTTAAAGACAGTGTGTGGATATCGGTGGAGCAGCAGAGGGCCTGTGTTCAAGTACTGTTTCTGGCTCTACCGAGAACGTGTCAAGGGGAATCCACCAAGCCTTCACTTACCCATCTGTAAAATGGGAATCCTGAGAGCCAGGCCTACTGTGGAGGATCATTGTAAGGATTAAAAGAGATCATGTTTATATGAAGCACTTTAAAAATTGGAAAGAGTTCTCCCACGTACCACACCAACTGTTCCCAAAACCAGCTAACTCTTCCAGGGCAAGTCAGTCCTAATGAAAATCTTAAATTACATTTCATTCCTGGCCAGATGACACACCCCAATCACTTGCCCAGTCTCAGTTTTAATTGGCTGGCTCTGTGGGTTGGGCTTCTCCCTTCCTTTCCTAAAATTGACCCCAGCCACTTACATAGCATTCTTTCCTTGCTTCTGACAAAATTAAAAAGTCATCAGAAACAATTTAGGTCTATATTACCTCTGAATGTCAAATTTTCTGGTCAGTTGACTTCAGAGGACAGTGTATCTACACACCAAGGAATAAAAGTTGGAAGTAAATATGGCTAGCTCTGAGAGGCTAATTTTCAGAAGCGCATTTAAATTCTCTTCTTGCTTGGGACAGTAATTGGATGTCTTATGGCCATAAAAATTAGCCATAAAGCCCTGGCCACTTGTCAAGGTACATTCAGGGGAGTATAAAAACTCTGTGGGGCAATAAGCTGATGATAAACAAGAGACACCTGACTATTTACCCTGGAGCATTTACTCCTATACCTCTTTCCTATCAGACCCCCCACCAAACCTTGGTAAATTATAAAGTCATCTGATGAACAATTAAAGGTAAATCCAGGAACAGAAGATTCTCTTGGTCGAATGAAAGCAAATGGAAGTAGTTGATAACATTTTCATAGTACCAAGGGCTCTCCAAACTGGATCTCATCATCTTCAGTCCCTTTTAATTTACAAGGAGGGATAGATATACCAGCACTTAATCTTTTTGCCCATCTCTGAAGAATGCTACCTGATTGGGTACATGACACACCCTGGGAAACATGAGTTTTCAGACTGATAAATTTATTTACCTGAGGAATGTATCCACTATAAAACAAACACAACCAAACGAAGAACATGAAGCTCTAGTAATAGAATAGTTGGGATGGACAGACCAATAATGTAAAACAAACACAATAAAATACTCCAAGAGATAAAGGTATTAATAACAAAAATCATGAACAAGAGATCATAACAAGAATCAAGTAGAAATACTAAGTATAAAAAATTTAATAGCTGAAATAAGGAATCCAATAGGTGAAATCAACAACAGAATGGATAACACTTTGGAATTAATTAGCTGTTTGGGTAATCAGAAGGCAATAAGAAAAGAAAAAAATACTTTATACAAAATATAAAGGAAAATCTCAAAGATTCGGAGGATACAAGTAGACATATCAGTGTACAGATGATGAAGTTGCCAAAATAAGAGAAATAAATACAGGGGGAAAATATTTCTAAAATCATGATCAACTTTTCAGAATAACACAAAATGAAATAATTTAATTTTAAAAGGCTCACAGAATGCCTAAATGTATAATACTAAAACCTTAAAATAGCAAAGATAAGGAAATTATTTGAAATGCTTCCAAAAGTAAGAAAATATAACTTACACAGGAAAAAGAATCAAATTAATAGCATCTTATTTGGCAGCAACTTGGATGCAAGAAGTAAAAGAATTTTTCTAAGGAAAATAACTTAGAATCTTAAATTTCATATTCAAGGGTATTGTCACTTAAATATAAGGATGGAATAAAAATATCCTCAAATATATGGGCTTTAGAAGATCTTTCATATTCTCACTTTGAAAGAAATTACTGAAAACGAAACCAAGTAGGGCCCTGCAGGGCCCTCCTGGGTACAAAAGACTTTCCATGCCTCTGCTCCTTGTTTGCAGAAAAAGATTTCAGCCTCCTAGACCCTCCCTGAGTTCCAAAGGGCAGATTCAAACAGTTTCTTTTTTTTTTTTTAATTATCTTTTATCCGAGTATAGTTGATTTACACTGTTGTGTTAGTTTCTGCTGTACAGCAAAGTGAATCAGCTATACATATACATATATCCACTCTTTTTTAGATTCTTTTCCCATATAGGTCATTACAGAGTACTGAGTAGAGGTCCCTGTGCTATACAGTAGGTTCTTATTAGTTATCTATTTTATACATGGTAGCGTGTATGCTAATCCCAAACTCCTAATTTATCCCCCCCTTCCCCCTTGGTAACCATAAGTTTGTTTTCTACATCTGTGACTCTATTTCTGTTTTATAAATAAGTTCATTTGTACCATGTTTGTAGATTCCACATATAAGTGATAACATATGATATTTGTCTTTCTCTGTCTACTTACTTCACTAAACAGTTTCTAATTAGAGAAGTGAGGGAATGCAGAAACAAAGGAAAAGCAGTCAACAAACAATAGTGCAGCAATAAAGCAGAGTCCTAGTTCCTCCTCACAGGATATACATAACAATCTGACACGTATCTTTTAGTTCTTCTACAGGAACTAAGGTCCGCACCCAGGTAGAGGATGGCAAGCTCAGGCTGAGGACAAGATCCCTAGAATACTACCCTTATACCTCACCACCAACCAATCAGACACCACCAACCAATCAGAAGAAAGTCATGCAACCTACAGCCTTCTCCCCTCAATTTGCCTTTAAAAACTCTTTTCCTGAAGACCTTTGAGAAGTTCTGGTCTTTTGAGTATGAGCCACTCATACTCCTTGCTTGGCCCTTGCAATAAACTTTTCTCTGCTTCAGACTCCAATGTTTTGGCCTCATTGTGCATTGGGTACACAAACTTGGGTTTGACAACAAAAAGAGTATGCAAATAAAAATAAAAGGAAAAATAAGTCAGAATGATGTTATAAGAGATATAAGAATTAAAGCTGATCAAAGGGTTTATCTAAGTGGGAAAATTTTTAAAAAGTAAGGGAGAAAGAGAAAGAGATAGTATATCCATAACAATCAGAATTAAAATTTTAGACAAATCAATATAATGGAGTGGGGATAGGTGAAGAATTTCTTCAAGGTAGTTAAGACACACCAAGATATTTGTATAATAAATTTGCAGCTTTACATACAATTATCATGAAATTTTAAAAGTTGAAATCATATTAACAAGGAATTCAACCCAATTAAACAAAAAGGAAGGATTTAAGAAAGATAAAGATTAATTAAAATCAAATAAAGTGAAAAAAATGGGAAAAAAAATAAAATAGATTAAAATAAGCAGGTCTTTGGAAGAATTAATAAAAAAAGAACTTTATCAAAACTAATAGGAAAAAAGATGCAAAATAAAGAGCAAAAAAATAGAACTATAACCCAAACAGTATTAAAATAATATTTAAAAGTATTATGTATACATGCTGATACATTTCTGGAAAAAATATAGTATGGCAAAATTGAGGGAAGAAAAATGGAAAACATAGTCTAATAAGCATTAAGGACAATTAAAGACCTCTTCTCTAAAACACCCTCAGTCTCAGACATCTTTACAGATGAGTCCTAACAAACTTTTAATTGGAAGGTTAATTCTTGTTTTACGTAGTATTTTCCAGAAATTAGAAAAAAAGAAAAAGCTGTGAAGCTCATTTTATGAAGTTAATGTTGATTCTAACACTGAATAAGGAAAATCAGAGAAAAAGGTCTATTTCACAGGCCCATTTCCATGTGAATATAGAAAATCCAATAGTATATATTTTTTATACACCTTTATTGGAGTATAATTGCTTTACAATGTTGTGTTTCTTCTGTACAACAAAGTGAGTCACCTATATGTATACATATATCCCCATATCCCCTCCCTCTTGCATCTCCCTCCCACCCTTCCTATCCCACCTCTCTAGGTGGTCACAAAGCACCAAGCTGATCTCCCTGTGCTCTGCAGCTGCTTCCCACTGGCTCTCATTTTATATTTGATGGAGTATATATGCCAATGCTACTCTCTCACTACATCCCAGCCTCCACTTCCCCCCATGTCCTCAAGTCTGTTCTCTACATTTGCATCTGTATTCCTGCGCTCTCACTAGGTCCATTAGTACCATTTTTCTAGATTCCGTATATATGCATTAGCATACAGTATTTGTTTTTCTCTTTCTGACTTAACTTCACTCTGTATGACAGACTCTAGGTCCATCCACCTCACTACAAATAACTCAATTTCATTCCTTTTTATATGTGCCACATATTCTTTATCCATTCATCTGTTGTTGGGCATTTAGGTTGATTCCATGTCCTGACTATTGTAAATAGTGTTGCAATGAACATTGGGGTACATGTATCTTTTTGAATTGTGGTTTTCAGTATATTTTTAATTATATCAAGATTAGTAAAATTTATCTCATATAGGCAAGGATGGTTTAACAGGAAAAAAATCAATAAAATTTACCATATTAATGGACTAAGCGGAAAATTCATAGGGTTACATCAATTGGTTGAGGAAAAGTATTGAATAAACTTCAATATGTATTTATGATTTAAAAAATACACCAAATTTGGAATAGAAAGAAATTTTATTCTTAAAGGTCAGGTAACATAAATATAGCAAAATTGTTATTTTATACAGAAATTTTAGAGATGTTTGATCAGTAACAAGAATAGAATGCCAAATATCGTTGCTACTATTGTCAAACATCTGTAACTGAGTAGATATTTACTGTTATCACCTGCAAATTATATAACGAAATAAAAAAAGAAATGAAAGGTATAAGAATTGGAAAGGAAGAAATATAGTAGGCATTATTTACAGGAGGGTCAACTTCATGGACATGCCACCTCTGCAGTGGCACAGGACTCCTCTCAGAAGGGCCCCAGGCTTGGCTTAGTGCTCTGCCCATGGTTGAATTCTTAATAACTTCATTTATGAACTGTTAAATGAAATCTAATAGGACAATGGAACATTCATGGGATCAGAGGGGAAAGTATGCAGTACACTCTTTCTTCCACTGCATTTGCACAGTGTTCACAATACTTCATGAGCACAGAACTCTGGTGCACCCATGACGCACAGGAGTTCAGCAACACTCATAACAAGTAAAAGGTAAGCATGTGATATTGATGACCAAGTAAGTGGAGTCCTGATAGCCGGGAGAAGACATGCTTTCAGTTCAAACACAAAACTTACTTTAAATGCAGAAGGAAGGCAAAGATGTTCTAAGAAACATGAATGGCTAAAGAAACCTATACCTTTTTTATTCATGTTACTTGCCCGTATTAACCAAACACTTATGCTGAAAATTATGACACAGAAGAAAAGGGAAAGATATGCCAAGCCATAGCTCCCTTTCATTTCGATCCTTTCTTACCCATCAGTGAGCAGAAGGCCAAGAGTGTTGGTAGAATGCTCAGCACATATCAAGCAGTGAAATAAAAATAGTTGAGTTGGTTCTGTGCAAATCATTTCCACTGTTCTGGTAACATATGCATGTATGAGCTATGAAAAAAATGAATTGTGTAATTCTGAATACAAATTAAATGCTCTTATATTTGCATTTTAAATTGGCGTTGCACAGTATGAAGATGAATGGTAAAATTCGTGCTGATGATGAAAAATGTTAACTTCACTTTACTTAGAACAACATTCAATAGCAAAAGTAAAATACCATGGCAAGCCAAGAGAAAGACCACTGGAAAAAACCTTACATTTTAGTACTCTTACCAGCACTTTTTTTCCTGCTTTTTAAATAAAGGGTCCTGAATTTGCATCTTGTGCTGGGCTCTACATGTTAAATAGCTGGCCTTATTTGCAGATAATATGATCATTTACATAGAGGAAAAAGAAAAAGAATAGCCAAACTCTTAGAAGTAATAAAAGCATGTGGGATATAGGATCTGTTTTTTAAGATCATTTCTCCAAACTATCAGTAATCAATTAGAAAATATAAAATATTTATATTTTATAAAATATATTATTATAAAAAGTATCCAAGATCTAACTTAACCTAAAGGACACAAAGCTTCTAGAGATAATTTCAACATCCTAATAAAGGATCTAAAGGAAAATCTGATTAGCTAGATAGTCCACGTTCTTGGGTGGATAAACAAATATTATAAAGATACCAATTCTCCCCTAATTAATCTACAAATTTAACACAATCCTCATCACAATTTCTGCTAGAGACTTTTACAGGTACTTAATAAACTTATTCTAAGAGCATATGTGAAGAATAAAGGTCCATGAATAGCAAAGGCAAATTAGTCAAAAGTGAGAACTAGCTAGAGTAACAAAAAACAAAACAAACCACAGATCAATGGAACCGACTAGAAAGCTCAGAGAGAGTTCCATGTAAAACTTAATGTGATAGGAATGGCACCATAAAACAATAAGGAAAGAACAGGCTGCTTAGTAGATGATTTGGGGAAAATTTGTTCACTGTATGAAAGAAAAAAGTATGAAACTTCTATTTTACATTTTATACAAATGTACACTCTAAAGAGATTAAAACCTTAAATGTGAAAAGTAAAATAGCTATATTCATAGAAGATGACATCAGAACACAGCTGGCTTCATGGGTGTGGGACAGGCACAGGGCCCAGTACTCAGAAGGGCCCAGGGCTAGGTTGAATGCCCTACTGTTGCCATCTTGAAATTCTTAATAATTTTTGAACAAAAGGTTCCATATTTTCATTTTGCACTGGGCTGGCAATTTATGTAGCCAATCTTGCATTAGACTCTATCTTTGTGACCTAGAGGTGGGGAAGGACTTCTTATAAAAAGCCCAGATTATAAGGCAAAAGTTGATTTTTGCCCAATAAAGAATAACATGGATAAAGTAATCAGACATCGTGACAGATTGGGAGAAGTTATTTGTAAGGTCTAAAACAGGCAGGACACTCATACCTAGAATGTACAAGGTAGATGGTAGCCATCTACCTTAAGTCTTTCTAAACTTTCAACTTAGTTTTCATAGAAACAATAATTCTGTTTTATATTATTGTTTGTGATTGGTTTACATACTATTCAATTAAATTACCTAATTCCAATAACAATTACAACTGACAAACAAGTTTGGGAATTATCATGCAAGCCTTGCATTCAGCTGGTAAGAGCAACAGTGAGAGGGCTTTCTGAAGAGTGACTCACCACCTAGAAGCTCAGCATGCTTTGGGATTCAGAAATTAGGTTTTATGGAGGGACTAGAGTGTCAGTTAATCCCATGAGTCAGTTAAGGGGAAGTCACTTAATACTGTTTTAATTATAGATCAAAAAATTATTAGATTTCTAAAAGATTGTGCTGGTTCCCAGAACTTCCGCTTAGAGAATTTGACTTGTTTTTAATTTTCCAAGAGTCTTTTGACTCCCAGGAGATTACATTAGACTCTGGGTCCCATGGTCAGTGTCAATTACATGGCTTCCATAGAGCATAACAGCCCACAAAAACATCTAATGGTGCATTTGAACTGTTTTTCTGCATGAAGATATGCACTTAAAGCCAACTATTAATTTGTTCAGTCAGCATCACTCATGTCCTATGAGCTATGCTCCATAGGAATGTGTCTAGCAAATTACAATTATGCAAAAAAAAAAAAAAATTGAGCATTGCCTAAAGAACAGTTTTCCTTCCTTAGAAGGAAGTATTTTTAACAATGTCACACACACACCACACACACACACACACAGGTAATTACTTTGGTTAAAAAGTATGCAAAAGTCTCTTTTGGAAGTTATGCATGGATAAGAATGCTTTGTGGAAATACTGGCTGACTCAATGCTTTTTATTTTTCCAATCAACAAGTTGTCTCTTGACAAATGTCATTTTGGTGGCCTCTCATGCATTATCCTGTTCTTATTGCCAGTGAGAATGCTTCTGAAGTTTCACTTTGTAGTTTGATGTTTACAGGAGTTTCCTGGTAATTATCCTTTATCAAAGTAATGATGATTTCTTTATATTCTTATTAGGAATTTTTTTCAGGTAGGCATTGGGGTCTCTATTAAGGTTATTATGTATTTTCATGTCTTTTAATCTAGAAACATAAAAACATTGCATTATGCTCAGTTTTTCCTATGTTGAGTCGTTCTTGCACAATGTATTACTCTTTTTTTACAAGCTGCCTGAATTTACTTGCATATATTTATTTATGATATTTACATCTATGGCCATGAGTGACATTTATCAATTAGCTTTTTGATACTCTCCTTTTCAGTTATAGTGTCAGAATTATGCTAGTCTTGAAAAATCAGTTGGAAAATGTTCCATATTTTTATATGCTCTAAAAGTGTTTAAACAGAGAAATGACATGTTTCTTTAAGCTTAATAGAACATGCCAGGAAAACCACTTCAAATTTTTCTATAAAGATAGATAATTACTTCAAATTCTTTTATGATTATTGTTCTCTGTTGTTCTTTGCAGGTTTTATATGTATTCTGGAGTCAGTTTTTTTGCTTTATATTTTTCTAGAGTCATCCATTTCATCTACATTCCAAATTCAATGATGAAAAAGTGGTAAGTAGGGGAATTCTCTGGTGGTCCAGTGGTTAGAGCTCTGCACTCCCACTACAGGGGGCACAGTTTGATCCCTGGTCAGGGAACTACGATCATGCATGCTGCATGGTCTGGCCAAAAAAAAAAAGAAAAAAAAAGTGATAAGTATATTCTCTAATTTTGCAATCTTTTTGTATCTGTTTTCTCTTATTCATTGATTTATAATGCGATGTGTTTTTTTTTAAACTTTAAATAGCTAAATATTTATCTATTTTATTGACCTTTTAAAGAAAAATGATTTTTGTTTAATTGAAGTTTGTGTTATTTTTTATTAATTTCATAGTTTTATATATATTCCATTAATTTCTGCTTGATCTTTATTAGCCCCTTTCATTTATTTTTTATACTTTTTTAACATTTTTAATTGGATGCTTATTTTATTTATATTCTTTCTTGTTTTCTAGAAAAATGCACTTAAATAATACATAGTCATTTGAGTACTGGTTTACATTTGAGTTCTGTTATATTTTAATGTAGTAATTTGATTTTTATATATTTCTAAATGGTCTGTAACTCTACTATGATTTCTTCTTAAACCCTCATTTTTTCAGAAGAGTATTTTATTAATTTCTAAGTGGATATAATATTTGGCTTTTTTGCAATATCTAGTTTTATTGCATTATAATTAGAGAATATTCACCTATTGATTTTTATTTATAGAACTTATTAGTGTTTTTCATAGCTAATATAGAACCAGTTCTTCCTGTCTATTTGAGAAAAATCTGTTTTCTTGTTCCTTGGTAAGTTATATACATGTATATGTAACCAATATTGTTAATTTGATTTTTAAATTTATACCCTTAGCTATGACCATTTAATCTATCAATTTCTGAGACATTGATAAAGCAACTTACCATCACTGTATTTCTGAATTTCTCCTTTTATTTCCAGCAGATCTTGCTTTATCCATTTTGATGTTGTTTTGGTGGATTGTTCTTGCCTAAGGGCCTTTGCACTTGTGTATACATTGTGTATAGAGAATACATTATGCTGTTTACTCTGCCTAGGAACACTTTCCCACCCATCTCACCCCTAATATTCACATGACTAGCTCACTCCATTCAGGTCACCTCTTCAGAAAGGCATTCCTGATTAACTACTAAAGTAGAAGCCCCCATCATTTTTAGTCTCCTTTATTATTATTATAGCTCTAACCACTACCAATTATATTTATACATTCATAAATTTATTTTTGTCTTCTTTCACTAGAATATAAGGTTCTTGAAGGCAGCAAATGTGTTTGTCTAGATCAGTGTTATATTCCCAACATTTTGACAATGGCTGGCACATTGTAGATGTTCAAAAAATAAATGTAGGTGTTAATTAATAAATAAGTGAATGGATGTACACTTTTCTCATAAGAATTCTGTTTAACTCATTTAAAGATTTTTTGTTTGAGTTTTATTTTGTCTACTATTAATAGTTTTAACATTTGCCTGTGTATCATTTATATTCATATTCAAAATTTTAATAACATTTTGTTTCACCTAGACCAGCAGCATCTATCTGGTTTTTGCATCTTCACGCAGTTTAGGAAACTGTGTTTTAACATGGAAATATAACCTGCTCATGTTTATTGTGATTACTGATATATTTGGACTTATTGCTGTCATTTGAAGTTGTCTATTACTATTTTTCTACCACTTGTAGTCTTAATTAATAGCTGACATGTACGGATACTTTACAATGTACAATGTACTAATCCATATTACAAGGGTTTGGGGTTTTTATATCATTTAATGTTTAAAATAACCCTATGATTTACGTTGCAAATGAAGAAAGGCTTAGTAATGTTCAATAACTTGTTCAAGGTCCCATAACTGCTAAATTGCCAAACCAGGGCTTGGATATTAGCAATGTATCTCTAGAGACCATGACCTTAACCTCCAGGTTATGCTACTTCTCTTGTTTGAGTTTTCTTTTTCTTTTTTTCTCTTTCTCTTGTAAATGATTTGAACCTTACACCTTTTATTTGTATACCCCTAATGATAATATGTAAATTTTGATTAATCATATTTCAACATATTTTCAAACAAAATGGATAATTACTCAGCATCTACAACCCATCCCTCCTAAAATATATGAGACTATCAGCATGCTTTCTCCATTGCTCCTATGCTTAAAGTTTTGTTGACATAATCTAGAATTTTTATTTCAGGTTGTCTTATTGTTATTAATTTTATTCTTCATTATGTTTTTTCAGACTGCTGACCAATAACTTCTGCCCTACATTCTGGACAATTT
This sequence comes from Neophocaena asiaeorientalis asiaeorientalis, assembly GCF_003031525.2. Lineage (NCBI taxonomy): Eukaryota > Metazoa > Chordata > Mammalia > Artiodactyla > Phocoenidae > Neophocaena > Neophocaena asiaeorientalis. Next base: position 2,081,405 of record NW_020173691.1, read on the forward strand.
TGTCCACTTTCTTTCTCTATAACTAATATTCTTCATCCATGTCCACTCTGTTACTTGACCCCTTTCATTTAATTTTTGGAAACTGATTGCAGGACCACTAATGCTTTAATTTCCTAAATATTTTTTTCTTCTCTGATTTTTTTCTCTGTCATAGCCATCTGTTCTTTGTTTGAATGAAATATTTTTTTTTTAATTTTCCCAAAGTTACTTGGTAGAATTTTTTTCTAGTTTTCTACTTTCTTATGCAAGATTTCTATTTCTTCCAATACCAGTTATGTTTCTTCATTGTGTCTTGCTTAAACGCTATACATTGTTCTCAAGTAATTTTTCACTGTGCATTCAGATTTATGACTAAGATAATTAGTATTGATAACTGCTATGGGTTTTCTCTGCCTGTGGAAGTTTGTTTTACCAACCTGTATAAGGGAAAGAAGACTTTAGCCTTTGTGTAAATGGGTAAGTAGCTAATAAGCAGGCTTCCCTTTAGGTGCATAAATGAGGAGCAGGAAATCCCCAATAACCAAAATGAAAAAGACTTTCCTTGAAGAGTGTAGTGTTTTATGGAGTATTTCACTCCTGAATATGATTGAGTTTCCTTTTGCTATCCTCTGTATCATTTTGGATTTCTGAAGTTAACTCAAGATCTGCACTACTTTTTCCCCGAATGCTTCCAGTAAGACGTCTCCAGATGATACATGATATTAATCATCATGATGAAATAACTTTTGAGCATTTTCTCTAGAACATATGTTAAGTGCTTTATTTGGATTATCTCCCTTTAGTCTCAAAACCACTCTGTGAAGTTTGTGCTTTTACTGCCCATGTTTCACAGATAATGAGACCAAAGCTAAGAGTGATAATGAAACCCATGAAGATTAATTACCTTTCCAAGGTTACATACCTAGTAAAGGATGGAGCAAAGATGTCGATCCAGACAGGCTGACTTAAACATAGGTAAATACTTCCTCTCTCTGATATGCTGCCACTTTTCTCTAAAATAGTGTGGAAAATGGAACCCTCTTTAACCTTTGATTGGGTCATGAAGCTTAGAGGAAAATTCCAGAAAATAAAAATCTGGATGAGACAAAGGAATGGATTATAAGAAGGTGTGCCTTGTGCGTTGAGGCATGGAATTCTAATATCTGCAAAGGCCGACTTTTCCTAATGGCTTACCCAGGCCACACTTTGGAGATTTAAGGGTCTGTGATAGCTCAGTTTCAGGCTGTTGTTATGATTTATAGCCAGGATTCGGCCCAGTCCATAGCAGTCATGTGCCATTCTGTTTAGACTTGAGTGCTCAAAAGATTGCCTCTTGTCATTTCAACCCCAGTTTAATAGGAAACACAAGCCACCCTTGAGATGACAAACCTATTGACTGGTTGGATGTTCGACTCCTCAGCTCTGCAGAACTTGAGCTTTCTATTTTTAGAGTTTAGCGCAGCTGAAGACATGCTGGGTGAGCTTTGTTTAAGGCTTCCTGCCAGACTTGCCTTGCCACACAAACCAGGCAAAGAGGCAACACAGCAGGCCAATTAGCCAACAGCTGTCTGTCAACTGAATAAATGAGGTGAGTAGACAGCAAAAGGCTGCTTTGCCACAGACAGTAAGCAGAACACAAGGATTAACTCTTCTGGTCTTAGAGCTCTATAGGGTAACCTGCCATTTATTCTATCAGACTCCTTGATTTTTATTAGAGGAGCTTGATGAAACTACCTTTGGCAAAGTAAAGAGATCTCACCTTAATTGCTATAGAGAAAAATCTGTTTTCCAGGTTATCACAAGATAATGCTACCATGAACCTGCTATTAAGACTGTGGTTGTGAGAAATGATTTTTATCAAGAGATGCCTTAAAATTGTATAATATTATAAAACAGAATGCTTTAAGAGCATAAACTCCACAATCTGTCTGTCTGTGCTGATTGTCTCAACTCCCTTCTCCCTAGTTCTGTGGTTTTGAACAAATTACCTGACCGTTCTAGTTTGTTTCCTAGTTGGTAGATGGGAATAACAATTCCCACTTAATGGACTTGCTTTAAGGATTAAATCAGATAGTCCATGTAAAGTGCTTAGAACAATGCCTGGCATAGAGGAGGAGCTTAGTGGAGGTTGATTGTTGTTATTACATATTCTGAATTTTAACCACGTATAGAATCAAAAAGGTAGTATGTATTGTCATCACAGTTTTTACAAATAATTTAACTAAGGAAGAGGAAGTAACAGGATCAAGTTCATACATCTTGTGTTTAACTGAACCAGGACTCAATCCTCAGCTGTTTGATTCTAAAGTCTTGGAATTTTTTCATAAGCTTTACTGAAATTTATTCCTTGTAGAACAGCTTTACTGACTTGTTCTTTGGAATTATGCCAAATACCCACAAAAAAGAATATAATGAGACAGACTCATTACATCTGTGATTGGAGCTATTAAAGGGATCGTGTTAGGACTATTGTCTATCATATCACACAGCAGTTTATGCGTTCATGGGAGAAATTCCTTGGGAATCAGTTTTCGATAAAATTGTGCTCTTTCTGAGTATGTGGTTTGTTTTATTTTTCTTACAGAGAACTGTGACTAATCATGATCTTTCTTTGTTTTGGCTGGTAAGAAGCTTAGAGTCAAATTTGTTGCCTTTCTCTAGTACTTCCAAGTACTAATCTTATTCCAGATTTGTAATATGCCTTTTCTTATTTCCCATTAGCTCTCATTCCCTTGATAATATATTTTATCCCATTGAACAGTGTATATTTTTATACACTTCTATAGTGCCTTTTTGGAATAAACCAAAAAATGAATGTATAAAAAATTCTAAAAATACATTTCAATATATGTTCATATCATTTCTTGGGTTTGATCTTTGCTAGTCCTGTTGGGTCAGATGCCATTATTTTCCCAGGGTTAGAAAAGCCCTACTGGAACATGTGATCACAGTTACTTGGAGCTTCATAATATCTAGTGTGGTAATAACAAGCAGAGGTTAGACTGATTTAAACTACCAAAATTTATGAAAATAAAAAAATTTCATAACGAACCATATGCTAATTTATTTCATACACAAATGATTGAATGCTAGGCATAGAAAAATCAAAGGTAAGGAACCAGAAGAGGAAGCAATTACATCAACTTATGAACAACCCTCTCTGTTCATTCAAGGCTGGTTCAGTTTCCCCTTCACTGTGCTCTCTGCTATCTTCGTATTTATTACACTACAATGTAATATGGATTGTTTCTTGGTTTTTATTACTTTCCTATGGCCCAGGATCGTGCCATAATGATAAATAGAGATGACAGATATACATAATACAGATTCAATACATGTTCCTTGAATGAATGAATCAGGGGTGCAGAGGAAAGATACTCAACAGAGTGGGGTAGGTGGGAGATTTGGAGGACTTCTGTCTTATAGATGCATGTACATTGTGTCTATTAAGTAAAAATATGTAAGCCCAGACAATGAAGAAGAGGGAGGAAATTCTAAGCAGAGGAAATGGTGTGTGCAAAGTCACAAAGGTGTAGAAAGCATGATGTGCTGGGGGAATTGCAAATATTTCAATTTGTCTCCAGTCTGGGTTAAGAGGGACTAGAAGAGATGAACTTGGAATGTGAATTTTATCTTGTGCCTTATGGAGAGTCATTGATGTATTTTAGGTAGGGGAAGGGGCAAGTTATAAGATGATCACATTATGTGTTTTAGAGAGATTACTTTGACTACAGTGAAGACTGTGGATTGATGGCAGACATTTAGGAGGCTATTACATCAATCCAGGAGAGAAATGATGAAGCTTTTAATTAATTAGGATGTGGGAGTTGTGATGGAGAGGACGGTTATAGGACAGTTATACTTGAGAGGCTTTAAGGTGGTAGAATCAACAGACTTAGTGATCAATTGCATAGGGAGAATGTGGGAGGGGGAAGAGTCTGTAATGCTTCCCACGTTTCTATATTGGTTAACAGGATGGATGTTGGTGTCATTTTCCCAAACAAAAAATTAAAAAAAGAAGGTGAGGGGATGGTGATTAAGTGAACTCTGGACACATTACATTTGTGATGCCATGGGTAAAGCCAAATAAAGCAGGCTTTTAGACCCAAAGATCCAGAGCTCCAAAGATTGATTTGCCTAGACACTGCATAACTTGGAAGGTATCAGTGTATAGCTGATTGCTGAAGGCATGAGCAGAATGTGTTTTCCAAGCAGATTAGAAACGCATAGAGGATAAAATACTGTGAGACATTGACCTTTGGGAGATGAGCAGAAAAAGAGGATCCAATGAAGAAGGCTAAGAAAAGAGAGCAAAAGGGAAAAATTAGTGAGATCTCAAGACAAGGGAGGAAAAATTATCAAGAAATCAGAAGAGTCTGACACTTCTAGCAACTGAACAGACTAGATATCCTGAACAATCCTCCTTCTGAAACAAAATGCTAGACAAAATTTTAAAAATATTTTCAAATGAATTGCTGAACTGGTAAGTAAGGAAACCTTAAAAGCAAAAATTGTAATGCAAGCATGGATCCAGAGAAGCAAGCTGGCACTGAGGCCCACTTTCTCAGAGAAATAATTATTGAACTCCAGAGACCTTGAGCTTTCATTTTGATAGCCATGTAGGGTACACAAAGTAGGAGACAATAGAGGAAGAGTCTAATAGGAGATGCTGTAGAAATATGAGGATCCTAAGAGAAGATTGAAAATAAATAAATCAGCCCAACAGAGGAGGAACACCAAGAATCTTGCCTAGTTTGAGTTGCTTCTCTTCAGTAAGAAGGGGGAAAATATATCACCCTGAGAAAAAAAAGTTTCTCCTAAGAATTCAGAATTGCAAACTAGACCTTACAATGTTTGAATATAAAATCATAGTAAGACAAAAAAAGAAAAACCACAAAATACTAAAACACAAAGTAAACATTACACTGAAATAATAATCAACAGAAATAGCGAGATTTCTCTCACGTTAACAAAGATTATATATTCTAAAATTATCAAGCAAAGAGCAACAACAAACTGTTTAATGTATTAAGGAAATAAAAGAGTGCATTAAAAATACAATAAAAAGGGGGCTTCCCTGGTGGCACGGTGGTTGAGAGTCCGCCTGCCGATGCAGGGGACACAGGTTCCTGCCCCGGTCCGGGATAATCCCACATGCCACAGAGCAGCTAGACCCATGAGCCGTGGCTGCTGAGCCTGCGCATCCGGAGCCTGTGCTCCGCAACGGGAGAGGCCACAATAGTGAGAGGCCCGCGTGCCACCAAAAAAAAAAAAAACAATAAAAAGTCCAAACTATTACTAACCAAATTTATGGAAGGGGACAAGAGACTGAAAAAGAGGTAATATTTGAAGATATTATGGCTAAAATTTTAAAAATTTGATTAAAGAAACCAATCTTTAACTCCAGGCAACCTACAAATTTCAAGCAGAATGTGTTTTAAGACAAAGTAGTGATATGCAATGTACCAAAGACAAAGACAACATCTTAAAATTAGACAGGGAGAAAAGAACATTCATAAAGAAAGAGGAAGACCGACATGTGAATTCTCAGTAAAAACAGACAGTAAAATAATATACTCAGTGTACTGAGAAAACAAAGCTGTCATTCTAGGGTTGTTTATTCTCTTTCAAGAATAAGAACAAAATATGAAATTTTCAGATAAGCAAACTAATAGTTTGCCATCAGCAGGGCTACATTTAGGAAACTTCTAAAATACGCACTTCATAAAGGAGAAAGAATTGGCTCCAGATGGAAGCCAAAGAAACTGATAAGTTTGTGGGTAAACATAAATCATTTATTCTTTAAAACCAACACTAATATATATTTATAGGTTAAAAAAGATAAAACTGAAATAAAGGACCAAAAGATGTATACCAATTTGAAGAGACTGATTTGAGTGTTCTTAGATCATTCTATTATCTAAAGAGAGGTAACAACACTGATTACATTTACAGTTCATTAAATACATATGTTAAGTGCCTAGAGAACCTCTAAAGCACTTTAAAAATTTACTTTATCTTTTTAAATTATTTGTACTTTGACAGGACACTTTACATTATTTCTGGAACAATGTAGATAATATATACATAAACCAATAAATATAAGAGACTTAAAAATAAGAGACTGACCAATAGTGTTAAATGCACATGTATGTCAAGTAAATTAAAGAGTAAAGTTCTCCTTAAATTTGAAGACTAGAAGATTCTTGGACAGCTAGAAACCTTGAAGGAAGGAGTGTCAATGCTGTGGTGGGGGTGGATATTTGACTATGTGAGGAGGCAATTGTAGGTAAGGAAATAGAGTAAGTGTCAATCATTTTTAAAAAGAATTTTGGCTATAAAATGAAAATGGAATAGAAAAGTGACTGGAGGTTTATTCAGGATCAAGAAGAACTTTAAGTTTAGAGAGATTTGAGTTTATTTATAGGTAAAAAGCAACAACCAGTTGATTGGCATTAGCTGAAGATGGAAAAAGAAAAATAATTGAAGGATCCATGTTCCCAGACCATGATGCAGAGTACAGGTAGAAAGGATGGGCCAGAAAGATGACACCCCTCTGTTAATACAAGGATACAAGGAAAATACTAAAACAGATAGACTCAGAAATGAAAGGGGAGGTATTATAAATCATACCACAGAAATACAAAGGATCATAAGAGACTTCTGTGAATAATCATATAACAACAAATTTGACAACCTAGAAGAAATGGATTAATTCCTAGAAATATACAATCTTCCAACACTGATAAAGAATGATAAAGAAATAGAAAATATGAACAATTTGCTAGTGAAAAGATTGAATCAGTAATCAAAAACCTCACAACAAACAAAAGTCCAGGACCAGATGTCTTCCCTGGTGAATTCTACCAAACATTCAAAGAAGAATTAATACTAATCATTCTCAAGCTCTTCCGAAAAACAGAAGAGGGAATGCTTCCCAACTCATTTTACAAGACCAGCATTACTCTGACACCAGAACAAAACAAGGATGCCATTAGAAAAGAAAATTACAGGACAATATTCCTGATAAATATAGATGCAAAAATCATTAACAAAATATTAGCAAACCATGTTCAACAATACCTTAACAAGTTCATACACCATGATCAAGTGGGATTTATTCTAGGGATACAAGGATGGTTCAACACCCACAAATTAATCAATGTGATACACCATATTAATAAAATGAAGAATTAAAAAGTCTATAATCGTCTCAACAGATGCAGAAAAAAACATTTGACAAAACTCAACATCTGTTTTTTTGATAAAAACTCTCAACAAAGTGAGTATAGAGGAAACATACCTCAATATAACAAAGGTTGTATATGACAAGCCCATAGATAATACCATACTCAATGGTGAAAAGCTGAAAGTTTTCTTCTAAGATCAGGAGAAGACAAGAATGCCCACTCTCACCACTTTTATTCAGCATAGTATTGGAAGTCCTAGCCAGAGCAATCATGCAAGACAACGAAATAAAAGGCATCCAAACTGGAAAGGAAGAATAAAACTTACTATTTGCAGATGGCATAATATTATATATAGAAAACCCTAAAGACCCCACCAAAAAACTGTTAGAACTAATAAATTAATTCAATAAAGTTGAAAGATGCAAAATCAATGTAAAATTTTTGTTGTGTTTCTATAAAGTAGTAATGAACTATCCAAAAGAGATTAAGAAGTCTATCCCATTTATAATTGCATCAAAAAATAAAATGCCTAGAAAGGAATTTAACCAGGGAAGATCTATACACTGAAAACTATGGTATTAATGAAAGAAATTGAAGAAGACACAAATAAATGGAAAGACATTCCGTGCTCATGGATTGGAAGAATTAATATTGTTTAAATGTGCATACTACCCAAAGCAATCTATAGATTCAATGTAATCCCTATTAAAATTCAGTTTTTCACAGAAATAGAGAAAACAAACCTAAAATGTGTGTAGAACCACAAGACTCCAGATAGTCAAAGCATTCTTGAGAAAGAAGAACAAAGCCGATTTCAAACTATATTACTAAGCTATCATAATCAAAACAGTACAGTATTGGCATAAAAACAGACACATAGATCAATGGAACAAAATAGACAGCCCAGAAACAAACCCACACTTATACGGTCAATTAATATACAATAAAGATGTCAAGAATATTCAATGTGGAAAGGACAGCATCTTTAATAAGTGTTGCTAGAAAAACTGGACAGTCACATGTAAAACAATGAAACTGGTCCACACACAAAAATTAACTCAAAGTTACTTAAGGACTTGAATGTAAGACCTGAAACCACAAAACTCCTAGAAGAAAATATAGGTGCCAAACTCCTTGCATAGGTCTCAGTCATGATTTTTTTAAAATCTGACAACAAATGCAATATAACAAAAGCAAAAGTAAACAAGTAGGACTCTATCAAACTAAAAAGCTTCTGCACATCAACCATCAACAAAATGTAAAGTCAACCTACTGAATGGGAGTAAATATTTGCAAATCATATAGCTGATAAGGGATTGATATCCATGGTATGTAAATAACTCATACAACTCAATAGCAAGAAAACAATCCAATTAAAAAATAAGCAAAGGACCTGAATAGACATGTTTCCAAAGAAGACATAAAGATGGCCAACAGGCACACGAAAAGATGCTCATCACAATCATCAAGAAATGCAAATCAAATCACAATCAGATATCACCTTATACTCCTTAGAATGGCTATTATCAAAAAGACAACTAATAACAAGTTTTAGTGAGGATGTGGAGAAAAGGGGACCCTTGTGCACTATTGATGGGAATGTAAATTGGTATAGCAACTATCAAAAACATTATCGAGTTTCCTCCAAAAATTAAAAATAGAGCTAGCAATCATAGATCACATGATCTAGCAATTCCACTTCTGGGTATTTAACTAAAGAAAACAAAAATGTTAACTTGAGAATATATATGCTCCCCATCCCCATTTTCTGAAGAAATATATGTATATATATTGTTAGCTTGGGGTCAGAAGTACGAGGAAGTTGAGTAGGAGTAGAGGGACTTTAATAGTGAAGCTAATGAAATTTCAGGTCCAGGGCCTCTGATATGCATGCCTGCGAAGACCACAGAGTATTCACATGGCCATAGGTTTTCTTAAATTTTACAAAAGTAAAATATTTAATTGGTTAAGGCCAATCCCTTTTCCTACTCTATCTTGGTCTGTAACACTTCCCCTCTTGTCAGGTCACAGGCATATTTGTGATCCAACTTAGAGGAAGTCGAGTAAAGTGTTAGGTTTAGTAGAAAACACTTATGTGATTCACAGACACTGCAACATATAGTTAAGTTACATAGTTAATTCCAGGGTAGGATTGGCTTTCAGAAAATCCCTACCGCACCTCATCACCTGAACTGTGATACAGATTCAGGGCCAAGAGTCCTCCTGGGGTGTGCATGTATCCTAGAATTCCTGGCACCTAAAGGATATGGGAAGTGATTAATGACTGTTGACAATTGGGAGAGCATTAAAGATTAGTCATTGCACAAGGAAACCTGAAACACCAAGAAATCTTAAAGCTCATAAATGAAAGAAGCTTGATAGAAATTTCCCCCAATTTGACAAAAATCCTAAAATTTACATGACATTACCATAAGTTACACACAGTGAATGTGATTCTACCTGCCAGCAGCTCACTACTTTATTTTCTCTTCTGATATACTTGTGCCTGCATAATTATGTATTGAAATTGTTTTATTTTAAATGTTTCTCTTTTATTATAGTTAGGACATTATACTGATTTTTTAAAAATTATGTGTTATCTAAAAAAAAAAAAGGGTACAAATGAACTTATCTACAAAACAGAAATAGAGTTACAGATGTAGAAAACAAACTTACATAGGTTACCAAGGGGTGGGGGGGGGAGGGATAAATTGGGAGATTGGGGCTGACATATACACACTACTATATATAAAATAGATAACTAATAAGGACCTACTGTATAGCACAGGGAACTCTACTAAGTACTCTGTAATGACCTATATGGGAAAAGAATCTAAACAAGAGTGGATATATATACATGTATAACTGATTCACTTGGCTGACATGAACACATTGTAAATCAACTATATTCCAATAAAAACTTTTTAAAATTATGTGTTCAGATAGGTTATATTATTTATGATGATTTCAGGATAATGAACAGGATCTGGTGGAATATTTGCCATAGAACAAAGCATTGATTCTCATCAGGTTGAGAGCCACGGGTCCAGGCCAACCAAGCACCTGGGGCTTAGATTCAATTCTCGGGATTCTGCTCTGTGTCTTTTCACCTTCACATGTGCCTCCTTCAACTTATGACCTTCAACCATCCTCACCATCTTGGGGAGGGCAAGGTTATGTACAGAGGTCTGCCTCAGGGCATTCTAGCCCTTTCTTCCAGACATAAATTTACCTCAAACCACTTTTCTCTCACTCTTTCTCTTCCTCAAAGACATCAGTTTGTTTCTGCCCCAGGACTTTTGTACATTCTCCTCCCCAGATTTTTGTATGTCTAGTATCTTCTTGTTTTCAGTTCCCACATTAAATATCACTCTCAGAAAGGCCTTCTGAGTGCCCTATTTAAAGCTGCCCTCACATATTCTCCATTACATGATCCTGTTCTGGCTCCTTCATCACACTTACCACTCTTTAAAATTAATTTGTTCATTCACTTACCTTTTTAGTGACCTATCCCTCCCACTGAAATGCAACCTCTATGACAGCAGGGAGCCAGTTTGTCATTTTCAGCTCTGTATTGCTAGCGACTACACAATATCTGGCTCATAATAAATGTTACAACAAATAGGTCTTGAGTGAATTAATGAACCCATGTGTGTTAGTCTGCTTGAGGCCCTAACAAAATACCACAGACTGGGTGGTTTAAACAGTAGAAGGAAGTTCAAGATCAAGGTGCTGGCAGGGTTGGTTTCACATAAGGCCTCTCTCCTTGGCTTGCAGATGGCCACCCTCTGGATGACTCTTCATGTGGTCATCCCTCTGTACACATGCATCCCTAGTGTCCCTCAGTCTGTGTCCCAATTCCCTCTTCTCATAAGGACACCAATCATATTGCATTAGGGCCAATGGCGCACCTTAATGGCCTCATTCTAACTTAACCTCTTCCAACCTTACCTCCAAGCACAGTTTCATTCTCATGTGCTGGGGGTTGTGACCTCCACATATGAATTTGGGGGGCACACAATTCAGTCCATAACACCAAGAGTGGCCCCCTCCCTCTCCTTATTGAACTTTCAGTCTGTGAGGCACAAATCACTCCAACCTCAGGAAGCCTTTAGCAAACAGTCTGGGCCAGCTAGTCATCAAGTGTTTCCACATTCCTAGGATGAGAGCAATGTAGCCTTTAGGTAGTTTCTAATTCACCTGAAGCACAGCTAGAAGGGGTTTTGTAGAGACGGTCCTAAAGCATAATAAGGAGCACCACCCCTCCATTCAACGGTTGTCTTCTGGGCTGGAATCTATAGATCTTTGCCCCCGGGTGTCTTCCTGTGTGCTTGACCATCTAGTGATAAGTTGTGAGGGGCCACACACTGTAGAGAGCTGCCCGTGGCAGGGAGGTCCGGCTGGCAGTGTGCAGTCAGCCTGCACCGTCTGCAGCTGTCTGGGGATCAGATTTCCAAATCACCTGCTCTGGCCCAGGCTGCAGGAACTGAGCTGTCAGATAATGCCTGGTAATTACCCCAGACTCATCTACACCTTCCCTGTCTATGTCCTAATTGAGGTTTAATGGCTTTGGTCACAGGAGGGGGCTTTTCCTGCCTTTCTAGACTTAGAGTCTTTCATCTGAGCATCAAGCCAATTAGTTTAGAATCTAGGGTAACTGACAGAAGTCAGACCTGACTGCGTGGAATTCCCAGGCCAGACAAGTCTCTGTGGTTGCTGTTGGTAGTGTGCATGTGTATTTTTAATGTAACTGGGATGCAATTTAGCAGATAAGGACAGAGGTGGAGATGGGAGAAGTCGGAGCATATGAGGCATTTATGATATATGCTGCACATGACCTTTATTTACACCTTCTGTTTCTGTCTTAAAATGCTTCTTCTACTTTGTAGGCAATAGAGTTCATTATATAAAATTGAGTATGACTCATTTGAGTGTCCGCTTTTATCATTTTAGCATAATTTAGAATCCATTTAGAGATAAAATTCAGACACCTAATTATCACGCTGAGTGGGGTTTCCCCTTGAAATTATTTATCTTCATTATTCCAACCCCTTGCCTTTCCCTTTTGCCACTCTGTCCTCTGCTGTCCAGTCACAAATCCCAGCAAAGGCAGTCCAGCTAAGCATGTTCCTTGAAACTAGATGAACTGAACCCAAGACTAGGAGGCACCAAACTCTAACTAAAAGGCCTAGAGGCAGAAACCATGATCTCCTAAGTTTTCTTACCTGCAAACCAGGAACACCTGTGGAAATACTTGGCCTCCTAGAACTTTTGGAGTGTGATGAATGGAGTCATTGGCAAGAACACCTTAGAGGTTCACACCAGTCTACTGGACCCCCTTTTTTTGGGGTTGGGTTGGATCCACCCCAGAGACAAGCAACAGCTTGGGAGATGGATTATTTCTGGGTAAAGTGATGCCCTGAAGCCAGCTCCAGATGAGATTTTAGTTCTGCTGTAGTCTCTGGAACCCACAATGTGGGTTTAAGCAGCCCCTAAAATAGTCTCACCAAGAATAAGATGGTTATCACCAATGGAACTTGGCTAGAGCAACTGGTTAGCTCAGGTTTTCCTTAAAGTATGAAACAGAAGATTATAACCCTCAGAAATACTGTTTTGAGAATGGGGAGATATGCATGCTTATTGAATTATTGGGTGATGTTCCAGTACTCAATGGAAAAAGGAAGAGGTGGGTGGGCTTTGGAAAGCTTGTGAATGAGTGTGTCCTCTGCTGATTCATATATTTCAAATTTGAGCCCAAAGTGGCTGTCTCATGGGTCATATTAGAGGAGGAAAGTAACAAACACACATGGGTTTCTTTTTTATTATTCAGACATAGATGAGTGAAAAACCATAAGGATCATATATTTAATACTTGAAAAGACCATTCCAATCAATCAACCTGTAAGTATTTCCTAATCTATTCAAATATACTTGGGGTGTTACAGAGCAAATGAAGAAGGATAACACACAGTGCCTGCCATCAATGTGAGGCAGAGGAGAAAAGAGCAGTGTGACAGAAAAAATAGCGCAAATTACAGAACCAGCCTAGGGTCAATTAAGTGTTGAATTATATAATTTTCAGCAAAAGTACTCTAGCGAGTTCAAGAGGAAGAGAGAGAGGACAATAATTACTAATACTTATTGACTGATTCTTATATGTCAAGCAGTTTGTAAATACCTGGCAGGCATTAACTTACATTATTAACCCTCACAACTCTCTATAAAGTGGAGGCTATCATCATATCCATTTTACAAATGAGGTACTGGTACATAAAGAAGTTAAGTAACTTATACAAGGTACACACTTAATGAATGACTTATTCCTTTTCTTTCTTGAAATAATTCAGTCATACAAAAAGATATAAAGAACTATGTTTAACAAAATACTTGTATATCCATCGTCCAGCTTGAGACCTGTTACTGATAGATGAAGTCTGCTGGACACCTCCTCCCTAATCACACCTCTTCTTCCTCTTCCTAGAATTAACCACACTCCCAAATGTAAAGTTCAGATTCTTGACTACTACCTTAAACTATATCCCAAAGAAATCAGCAAGGATGCTAGCCCTCAGAAAGATGCCATGGAAGTGGTTCAATTGAATAATGACTGGGGTTTGGATCAGCAAAGAGAAGGGACTTTGGGGCCAGAAGAAAGCGTGATGAAGGACCAGAAGGTTGGATTAGGGAAAGGAGATGTGGTACAGGCTTGACTAGAGGAGAGGGAACACATTGGCAAGTGCTCAGAATTACAGCTTTTATAGAAGATATAAAGTCAGATCATGAATGGACTCAATCAAAGCATATGTATTACACAGGAAAAAATGATATAGCAAAATGAGGGAGTCATGAGTAAATTATGCTTCCCCACACTTCACCAGCCAATCATATCATTCTTGTTTAGCACTATACAGAAGGCCTTGCTCAGGGCCTGACACACAGAAGATGTTCAACAAATGTTTGTTCCATCAAAAATTACTTAATGAATTTCTAGAAAGCCTGTGTGTTCCTCTGGTTCATCAAAGTTGCCAGATGTGAAAGAGAGAGAGAGGGAGGGAGAAAGAGGAGAGGAGAAGAGGGGAGGGGAGAGGAGGGGATGGTAGAGGAGGAGAGGAGACTTGCATTATTGGATGTGAGGAAATTTATTGGGCAGTTGAAGAAGTTTGCTAAGAGGCAGATGGAGAAAATCTGGACCATTTCCCGGGAAACATCAGCACATCTCAAATGTGAATGTGAAGGAGGGGAGTCTTTGTTCCATTGATGGAAGTGACTTGACAGCATTTGGTGACCCCTGAGTTCAGCTCAAAGAATAAGGCTTCTTTGTTTCCTAGAAAGACCTAAAGAGAGGATGCAGCCATTCCCAAGGGGATCCAAATGCAAAAAGTTCCAGTCCTGTGGTCTCTTGTACTTTCCTTAATATTCTATTGTTATCAAATTTTCTAGCAGGAGCTTTAGTCAGCATCTTACCTTCATGACTTTCCACTGTTAATGGACTAAAATGCAAATTTCCTAACATGGCATATAGTATGGAAGAATCTTTGTACTTTGGCCTGTGTTGACCTTCTCAGCCTCACTGTCCTCATTAAATTTATGCCATGCCAGGGGGCCTTGCTCTTCTCCGAGCAGGCTAGATACTTCCTACCTCCAGATATTTGCCTATATGGCTCTCTCTAGCCAATATGTCCCGCACTTCCTTGACCGTCTACAGCAATCCTATGTCTTTCCCATGGTATAAATTAGATGACACAGATTCTATGATGTTTTTCCAACATTCCTCAAGGTTAAATTAATTTCTCCCTCCTCTGGGTACATATTTCTATTAGAACATATATCTCATTGCATGGTAATTACTGGCACATGTGTCTTCACAGCTAGACTGTAAATTCCTCAAGAGTAGAGATTAATATCTGAAACACCAGTATCCCTTAGCATATAAAACATTACACTTATTTCTAATTAAATATATTGGCAGAAAATAAATAAATAAATAAATAAATATATTGGCAGGTAATACAGGGTATACATACTCAGTTCTGGGCAGTGTTGAAGGGTTTAGACATATTTCCGGAATCACTTCTTATTCACTTGAACAACCTTCAGTCTACTCCAAGAACACGTCCTTTTCTTTTTTTGTTTTTCTGGGGGTTTTTTTTTTGTTTTGTTTTTTTGTTTTTGCGGTACACGGGCCTCTCACTGTTGTGGCCTCTCCCATTGTGGAGCAACAGGCTCCAGACGCGCAGGCTCAGCGGCCATGGCTCATGGGCCTAGTCGCTCTGCGGCATGTGGGATCTTCCCAGACCGGGGCACGAACCCGTGTCCCCTGCATCGGCAGGCGGACTCTCAACCACTGCGCCACAAGGGAAGCCCAAAGAACACCCCCTTTTAAGTGGTACCAGCTATTTAGAGGCTGCCCCTGTGAATGTGTGTGTCAGAAATTTGATATGCAGACTGCACCCCCCAACCCATCACACACAAATGGGGTTGAGGCTGTCTTCCCTCTGAGTCAGTGCACAATGAGGGAATTATGTTCCAGGGCACTGTGCATGATTCAGCTCCATAAAACCAGAATTCTAATTTTCTACAATCCTCATGAAGACCTGGGATTTGGTTATGATCAAACAATTGCCAACAAACTACACAGTCCAACTATTCACCAAATACAACATCAAGGTAACAAATGATAAAAACCATCTGGGAGAGACCTTCAAAATGGCAAAGGAGTAAGACATGGAGATCACCTTCCTCCCCACAAATACATCAGAAAAACATCTACATGTGGAACAACTCCTACAGAACACCTAATGAATGCTGGCAGACCTCAGATTTCCCAAAAGGCAAGAAATTCCCCACATACCTGGGTTGGGCAAAAGAAAAAGAAAAAAGAAAATAAAAAAAGAAACAGACAAAAGAATAGGGATGCGACCTGCACCTCTAGGAGGGGGCTGTGAAGGAGGAAAAGTTTCCACACACTAAAAAGCCTTTTCACTGGTGGAGATGGGGGTGGGGGCAGGGGAAGCTTCAGAGCCATGAAGGAGAGCACAGCAACAGGGGTGCAGAGGGCAAAGTGGAGAGATTCCCGCACAGAGGATCGGTGCCGACCAGCACTCCCAAGCCTGAGAGTGTTGCTCACCCACCGGGGCATGTGGGGCTGGGAGCTGAGGCTCGGGCTTTGGAGTTCAGATCCCAGGGTGAGGACTGGGGTTGGCTGTGTGAACAAAGCCTGAAGGGGGTTAGTGCACCACAGCTAGCCAGGAGAGAGTATGGGAAAAAGTCTGGATCTGCCTAAGAGACAAGAGACCATTGTTTGGGGGGGCACGAGAAGAGGGGATTCAGAGCACAGCCTAAAGGAGCTCCAGAGACAGGTGTGAACTGCAGCTATCAGTGTGGACACCAGGGATGGGCATGAAATGCTAAGGCTGCTGCTGCAGCCACCAAGAAGCCTGTGTGCAAGGACAGGTCACTATCCACACCTGCCCTCCCAGGAGCCTGTGTAGCCCGTCACTGTCAGGGTCCCGTGATCCAGGGAAAACCTCCCCGGGAGAACACATGGCATGTCTCAGGCTGGTGCAACGTCACACCGGCCTCTGCCACCGCCGGCTCACCCTGCATTCTGTACCCCTCACTCCCCCTAGCCTGAGTGAGCCAGAGGCCCCTAATCAGCTGCTCCTTTAACCCCATCCTGTCTGAGCAAAGAACAGATGCCCTCAGGTGACCTACACGTAGAGGCGGGGCCAAATGCAAAGTTGAACCACAGGAGCTGTGCGAACAAAGAAGAGAAAGGGAAATCTCTCCCAGCAGCTTCAGGAGCAGCGGATTAAATCTCCACAGTCAACTGGGTGTACCCTGCATCACTGGAATACCTGAATAGACAACAAAACATCCCAAAATTGAAGCAGTGGACTTTGGAGTAACTGTAAACTTGGGCTTTGCTTTCTGCATCTAACTTGTTTCTGGTTTTATGTTTATCTCACTTTAGTATTTAGAGGTTATTATAATTGGTAGATTTGTTTATTGATTTGGTTGCTCTCTTCCTTTTTTTTTAATAAATAGATACATATACAGTGTTTCCTTTTCTCTTTTTGTGAGTGTTTATGTGTATGCTTCTTTGTGTGATTTTGTTTGTATACCTTTGCTTTTACCATTTGTCCTAGGGTTCTGTCTGTTTTTTTTTTTTTTTTTTTTTGCAGTACACAGGCCTTTCACCCTTGGGGCCTCTCCCATTGCGGAGCACAGGCTCCGGACGCGCAGGCTCAGCGGCCATGGTTCATGGGCCTAGCCGCTCTGCGGCATGTGGGATCTTCCCAGACCGGGGCACGAACCTGTGTCCCCTGCATTGGCAAGCGGACTCTCAACCACTGAGCCACCAGGGAAGCCCTGTCACTTTTGTTGTTATTTAGTATAGTTTTTAGCACTTGTTATCATTAGTGGATTTGTCTTTCTGTTTTCTTGCTCTCTTTCGTTGTTTTTCTCTCTTTTTTTATGACTTTTAAATTTTTTTATTTTAATAACTTTATTTATTTTTCTTTCTTTCTTTCTTTCTTTCTTTCTTTCTTTCTTTCTTTCTTTCTTTCTTTCTTTCTTTCTTTCTTTCTTTCTTTCTTTCTTTCTTTCTTTCTTTCTTTCTTTCTTTCTTTCTTTCTTTCTTTCTTTCTTTCTTTCTTTCTTTCTTTCTTTCTTTCTTTCTTTTCCTCCCTTTTCTTCTGAGCTGTGTGACTGACAGGGTCTTGGTGCTCCGGCCAAGTGTCAGGCCTGTGCCTCTGAGGTGGGGAAGCTGAGTTCAGGACGTTGGTCCACCAGAGACCTCCCAGATCCATATAATATCAAATGGTGAAAGGTCTCCAAGAGATATCCATCTAAATGCTAAGACCCAGCACCACTAAATGACCAGCAAGGTCGAGGGCTTGACACCCTATGCCAAACAACAAGCAAGACAGAACACAACCCCACCCATTTGCAGAGAGGCTGCATAAAATCATAGTAAGGTCAGAGACGCCCCAAAGCACACCACCGGATGCAACCCTGTCCACCAGAAGGACAAGATCCAGCCTCATCCACCAGAGCACAGGCACCAGTCCCCTCCAACAGGAAGCCTACACAACCTACTGAACCAACCTTACCCACTGCAGCGAGACATCAAAAACAAAAGGAACAACAAACCTGCCACCTGCAAAAAGGAGACCCCAAACACAGAAAGTTAAGCAAAATGAGAAGACAGAGAAATACACAGCAAATGAAGGAGCAAGGTAAAAACCCATCACACAAAACAAATGAAGAGGAAATAGGCCGTCTACCTGAAAAAGAATTCAGAGAAATGATAGTAAAGATCCCAAATCTTGGAAATAGAATGGAGAAAATAGAAGAAATGTTTAACAAGGACATAGAAGAACTAAAGAGCAAACAAACAATGATGAACAAGACAATAAATGAAATTGAAAATTCTCTAGAAGGAATCAATAGCAGAAAAACTGAGGCAGAAGAACGGATAAGAGACCTGGAAGATAAAATAGTAGAAATAACTACTGCAGAGCAGGATAAAGAAAAATGAATGAAAAGATTTTAGGACAGTCACAGAGACCTCTGGGACAACACTAAATGCACCAGCATTTGAATTATAGGGGTCCCAGAAGAAGAATCAAAAAAGAAAGGAACTGAGAAAATATTTGAAGAGATTATATTTGAAAACTTCCCTAATATGGGAAAGGAAATAGTCAATCAAGTCCAGGAAGCACAGAGTCCCATACAGGGTAAATCCAAGGAGAAATATTCCAAGACACATATTAATCAAACTATCAAAAATTAAATACAAAGAAAAAATATTAAAAGTAGCAAGGGAAAAACAACAAAAAACATACATGGGAGTCCCCATAAGGTTAATAGCTGATCTTTCAGCAGAAACTCTGCAAGTCAGAAGAGAGTGGCAGGACATATTTAAAGTGATGAAAGGGAAAAACTTACAACCAAGATTATTCTACCCAGCAAAGATCTCATTCAGATTCGACAGAGAAATCAAAACCTTCACAGACAAGCTAAGAGAAGTCAGCACCACCAAACCAGCTTTACAACAAATGCTAAAGGAACTTCTCTAGGCAGGAAACAGAAGATGAGGAAAAGACCAACCATAACAAACCCAAAACAATTAAGAAAATGGTAGTAGGAGCATACATATCGATAACTACCTTAAAGATAAATGGATTAAATGTTCCAACCAAAGACATAGACTGGCTGAATGGATACAAAAACAAGACCCATATATATGCTGTCTACAGGAGACCCACTTCAGACCTAGGGACACACACAGACTGAAAGTGAGGGGATGGAAAAAGATATTCCATACAAATGGAAATCAAAAGAAAGCTGGAGTAGCAATTCTCATATCAGACAAAATAGGCTTTAAAATAAAGACTATTACAAGAGACAGAGAAAGACACTACATAATGATTAAGGGATCAATCCAAGAAGAAGACATAAAAATTGTAAATATTTACGCACCCAACATAAGAGCACCTCAATACACAAAGCAAATGCTAACAGCCATAAAAGGGGAAATCGACAGTAACACAATCATAGTAGGGGACGTTAACACCCCACTTTCACCAATGGACAGATCATCCAACATGAAAATAAACAAGGAAACACGACCTTTAAATGACACATTAAACAAGATGGATTTAATTGATATTTATAGGACATTCCATCCAAAAACAACAGAATACAGTTTCTTCTCAAGTGCTCATAGAATATTCTTCAGGATAGATCATATCTTGGATCACAAATCAAGCCTTGGTACATGTAAGAAAATTGAAATTGTATCAAGTATCTTTTCCGACAACAACGCTGTGAGACTAGATATCAATTATAGGGTAAAATCTGTAAAAAATACCAACACATGGAGGCTAAACAATACACTACTAAATAACGAAGAGCTCACTGAAGAAATCAAAGAGGAAATAAAAAACTACCTAGAAATAAATGACAATGAAAACATGACAGCCCAAAACCTATGGGATGCAGCAAAAGCAGTTCTAAGTGGAAGTTTATAGCAATACAATCCTACCTCAAGAAACAAGAAACATCTCAAATAAATAATCTAAACTTACACTTCAAAGAACTAGAGAAACAAGAACAAAAAAACCCCGAAGTTAGCAAAGGAAAGAACTCTTAAAGGTCAGATCAGAAATAAATGAAAAATAAATGAAGGAAATAATAACAAAGATCAATAAAATTAAAAGCTGTTTTTTTGAGAAGATAAACAAAATTGATATACCATTAGCCAGACACATGAAGAAAAAAAGGGAGAAGACTCAAATCAATAGAATTAGAAATGAAAAAGGAGAAGTCACAACTGACACTGCAGAAATACAAAGGATCATGAGAGACTACTGCAAGCAACTATATGCCAGTAAAATGGAAAAGAAGAAATTCAACCTTCTGAGACTGAACCAGGAAGAAATAGAAAATATAAACAGACAAATCAGAAGCACTGAAATTAAGACAGTGATTAAAAATCCAGCAACAAACAAAAGCCCAGGACCAGATGGCTTCACAGATGAATTGTATCAAACATTCAGAGAAGAGCTAACACCTATCCTTCTCGAACTCTTCCAAAATTTAGCAGAGGGAGGAACATTCCCAAACTCATTCTCTGAGGTCACCATCAGCCTGATACCAAAACCAGACAAAGATGTCACCAAGAAAGAAAACTACAGGCCAATATCACTGATGAACATAGATGCAAAAATCCTCAACAAAGTACTAGCAAACAGAATCCAACAGCACATTAAAACAATCATACACCATGATCAAATGGGGTTTATCCCAGGAATGCAAGGATTCTTCAATATATGTAAATCAATCAATGTGATAAACCATATTAACACATCTAAGGAGAAAAACCATATGATCATCTTAATAGATGCAGAAAAAGCTTTTGACAAAATTCAACACCCATTTATGATAAAAACTCTCCAGGAAGCAGGCATAGAGGGAACTTACCTCAACATAATAAAGGCCATATATGACAAACCCACAGCCAACATCGTTCTCAATGGTGAAAAACTGAAACCATTTCCACTAAGATCAGGAACAAGACAAGGTTGCCCACTCTCACCACTATTATTCAACATAGTTTTGGAAGTTTTAGCCACAGCAATCAGAGAAGAAAAAGAAATTAAAGAATCCAAATCAGAAAAGAAGAAATAAAGCTGTCACTGTTTGCAGATAACATGATATTATACATAGAGAATCCTAAAGATGCTACCAGAAAACTACTAGAGCTAATCAATGAATTTGGTAAAGCAGCAGGATACAAAATTAATGCACAGAAATCTGTTGCGTTCCAATACACTAATGATGAAAAATCTAAAAGAGAAATTAAGGAAACACTCTCATTTACCATTGCAACAAAAAGAATAAAATACCTAGGAATAAACCTACCTAAGGAGACAAAAGACCTGTATGCAGAAAACTATGACACAAGATGATACAAACAGATGGAGAGATGTACCATGTTCTTGGATTGGAAGAATCAACACTGTGAAAATGACTATACTACTCAAAGCAATCTACAGATTCATTGCAATCCCTATCAAACTACCAATGGCATTTTTCACCATACTAGAACAAAAAATTGCACAATTAGTATGGAAACACAAAAGATCCCGAATAGCCAAAGCAATCTTGAGAAAGAAAAATGGAGATGGAGGAATAAGGCTCCCTGACTTCAGACTCTACTACAAAGCTACAGTAATCAAGGCAGTATGATACTAGCACAAAAACAGAAATATTGATCAATGGAACAGGATAAAAAGCCTAGAGATAAACCCAAGCACCTATGGTCACCTTATTTTCGATAAAGGAGGCAAGAATATACAATGGAGAAAAGACAGCCTCTTCAATAAGTGGTGCTGGGAAAACTGGACAGCTACATGTAAAAGAATGAAATTAGAACACTCCCTAACACCACACATAAAAATAAACTGAAAATGGTCTGAAGACCTAAATGTAAGGCCAGACACTATAAAACTCTTAGAGGAAAACATAGGCAGAACACTCTATGACATAAATCACAGCAAGATCCTTTTTGACCCACCTCAAAAAGCAAGATCACAGCAAGATACTTTTTGACCCACCTAGAGAAATGGAAATAAAAAATAAATAAATAAACAAATGGGACCTAATGAAACTTAAAAGCTTTTGCACAGCAAAGGAAAACATAAACAAGGTGAAAAGACAACCCTCAGAATGGGAGAAAAAATTTGCAAATGAAGCAACTGACAAAGGGTTAATCTCCAAAATATACAAGTAGCTAATGCAACTGAATATCAAAAAAAAAAAAAAAATAATCCAAAAAATGAGCAGAAGATCTAAATAGACATTTCTCCAAAGAAGATATGCAGATTGCCAACAAACACATGAAAGAGTGCTCAACATCACTAATTATCAGAGAAATGCAAATCAAAGCTACAATGAGATATTACCTCACACCAGTCAGAATGGCCATCACCAAAAAATCTACAAACAATAAACGCTGGAGAGGGTGTGGAGAAATGGAAACCCTCTTGCACTGTTGGTGGGAATGTAAATTAATACAGCCACTATGAAGAACAGTATTGAGGTTCCTTAAAAATCTAAAAATAGAACTACCATAAGACCCAGCAATCCCACTACTGGGCATATACCCTGAGGAAACCATAATTCAAAAAGAGTCATGTACCGCAACATTCATTGCAGCTCTATTTACAACAGCAAGGACATAGAAGCAACCTAAGTGTCCATCGACAGATGGATGCATAAAGAAGACGTGACACATATTTACAGTGGCATATTACTCAGCCATAAAAAGAAATGAAATTGAGTTATTTGTAGTGAGGTGGATGGACCTAGAGTCTGTCATATAGAGTGAAGTAAGTCAGAAAGAGAAAAACAAATACTGTATGTTAACACATATATATGGAATCTAAAAAAAAAAAAATGGTTCTGAAGAGCTTAGGGACAGGAGAAGAATAAAGATGCAGAGGTAGAGAATGGACTTGAGGACACAGGGAAGGCAATTGGTAAGCTGGGACAAAGTGAGAGTGGCATGGACATATATACACTACCAAATGTAAAATAGATAGCTAGTGGGAAGCAGCAGCATAGCACAGGGAGATCAGCTCAGTGCTTTGTGACCACCTAGAGGGATGGGTTAGGGAGGTTGGGAGGGAGACACAAGATGGAGGAGATTCAGGGATATATGTATATGTATAGCTGACTCACTTTGTTATAAAGCAGAGACTAACACACCATTGTAAAGCATTTATACTCCAATATAGATGTTAAAAAAAAATCTGCATATGATGCCGAGCAACTTTTGTTTATTTCCCCCCAATGAATAGACTTATATATCCATTCCTGGGGGCTCTAGCTGTAGCCATAAATTCTTAAATGTTTTTAGGACAAGATTTTTCAATTACAAGCACCTAAGACCTTTACAGAGGCAATTGAGATAGAGAACTCTATAATGGGAAGTACAAGGTCTGTAGAATACAGATTGTCTCTGGTTTACCAAAGACCTCAGTGAACATAGTAGGAGCCATGGAACTCCTTTCTTATTCTCTCCACCTTTGAGAATGCTGTGCACTCCTCCAATCATACCTCACCCCCCTCTTCACTATCTTGGAAGTAACTCAAATTTTGGAGGCCTAAGAAACTCAGTGCTGGGACAGAGGGTTGCTTAGGTAGATCGGTGGCTGTAAATTATAAAATTTCAGCTTTGCTTTCAGTAGACTTTCGCAGATGATTTTGGGAACCTAACCTGGACCTGCAGCACTGTCACTATTGGAAGATGCCTTTTCAGTTGCAAACAATAGGCTTATAAATTAACCCTTCAAACATAACCCATTTCCAAGGTTGCCTGCACCCAACAATGTTGAGGAGCCACATATGAAAATAAATTCACATGCCTCTTGCACCCTATACTAAAGGAAACTTTTCATAATACGACATGTGGTAGCTGACTCCTACAGTGCATTTGTATGACAGACAGTTGTTCTTTTTGGCAACAGCTAATACTTCTGCCCAGGAACAGATTTTTACATTGCTAATGAGACATGTGATGCATTACTGAGGTTCCCATCATTTCAGTAAGTCAATGTCCTGTTATATGGCTAACGCAGGGTAACCAGTTCAAGATAAATGACTCTATTTGCTGTTGTGGAAGATACGCAACTTCAGAGAAAGACGAATGGTCAATTGAAAAAGAATGAAGACATCTGGGTTCCCCTTTGGGAGCTTTATTAACGTCACAAATAAACATGTCTTTCAATTTTCAATTAGCAATAATTTTGAGATAGAGTCATCCATGTGAGGCCTGAAATAATAGGTTCAGAATTGTCACTCTGAATATTGCACCCTCTGTCAAAGGTCCTCCTATGTATCAAGGGAAGGACTGTCCAGAGGTTTTGAAATGACTCACCTTGTGGGAGAGGAAGACAACATGTGAGTAAAGCTTTTTTAATCATAATTTCCAAGAGGAGAGACTGAGGTTGTCTGGCTCAAGTTGGGAGGTGCATTGCCTCTTTGACAAGTCATTATAAATGATGAACCAGGAGGAGGAAGACAGGAGAAGGAAGGAAAAAGGAAGAATAAGGAAGAAGAAGAGAAAAAGGCAGAGGGAGAGGAAGAAAGAGGAATAAAAGAAAGATGGACCCCAAATAAGAATGTTCAACCATAAACTTGTGCGTACTTTTCATCTGGAGGATATCACTAAATAATATAATATTCCTCACTTTTCAGGCTCTATCTTATTTTAAAATTTTCCAGGAGCTCATGATTTTCTTTATAATCCTTAGAAAGAGGATCTTGCCCTTGTGACTTAATGTGTTTAGTTCTGGTGAGTCATCATTTGTTGTATTATAGAATAGAGTCCCTTATTTTTAAGGAGGGAGAGTGTTTTGAGTGAGGTCTCAAAGCTAGCTGCTGCAGATAATACTTTTTCTTCAATTAGATTGTAAGTGTCTAGAGGAAAGAACAGGTCCTCCACTCATTTTTGAACCTGTCCCATGTGAGCACTGTGACTCATCTATCACATAGAGCTAACCAAGTTCCACTGAATGAGCGGAGATACAACTCTGATTTGATTCACTACAGAAAGCTACCAAATGCAACTGAGACTGGGCAAGTTGGCCCTTCCAAAGGTACAAGAAATATCTCCCTAACTCATAACATAATATTTGCCAGTATTTCCTATATTTGGGGTAATGTTCCAAGTGCTTAATGCATTCTAAAGCATTTAATCCTCATGACAGCCTAGGTGGTGGGCTCTTTTACCATCATCCCCATGATCAACATCATCAAACTTGTTTTACAAATAGGGATATTGGGGAAAACGTGTTTAAGTAATTTGTCCAAGACCACATAGCAGGTAAGTGGCAGAACCAGGATTTGGACCCAGGCAGTCTGGTTCTAAGGGTCTTACTCTTAAATGCCATACATTATTGCCTCTTGTTACAAAACTTGTGAGAAAGTAAACATTCTCAGAACAATGTCGCTATTGCCAAGACAGTCTCTGGGTTTAAAAAAAATAATTATCTAGTCTGGATGAGACATGGGCAGGTGCTCAAAATTATGGCTCATCATATCAAATTTCTCTACCAGAGTTTGACACATGCTGTTGAATTTGTATGTTTGTTGGTTTGCTTGTCAAGTTTTGCCCAGTCCATGCAGGGCTCTGACCACACTCAGTGTTTACTGACTTAGGGAATCTGACAGTGCATCATGCTGACAGACAAATGTAGGCAATGTCAGTCCATTTGACACATTGTCTTCTTCCAAGGGATAACTGGAGAAACAAAAATTTTAATATACATGTATATCTTATATTTGTATATGTATCTTCATATGTATATTTTAATATATCTCATATATGTATATGTGTCATATATATGTAATATATAATCTTTGTCTACTAGATATGGAGTGCTCACACATTTTATCGTATTCATTCCTCACTTACTAAAGGACAGAGTCAATTAAGTGATACAACAAGGACTCAAAGTAAAGACTGGCTTCAGCTTCTGTGGGTCCCCAGTCACCAGGAGATATGGTCTTTATTAGTTGGCTAGTAGTCTGTGCCTCTTACTAACTCTGTCAGCTCAACCAAGTTATCTAACTTCTGGGAGCTCAAGTTTTCTCATATGTGACTTGTAGACTATAAAGGTTACTCTATCGTATTGTTATGAGAATTACATAAGATAAAGTGGAACAACATCCAGCATGTAAGAGCCAATTAACAAATGTTAGTCTTCTTCCTTATCAATAAGACATTTGAAATTCCCAAAGATCTTACTTTGTCCCAAGTGTCCTCCATCTTGCTTGCTGACTCATCTACCCAGAAAAAAATAAATAGGAGAAGGGCTGTGATGCTTTTTACAGCTTCTGAAAACTGCTGGAAAACCTCAATTTATTCCTCAAATGTGGATTCAAAGGCACAAAAGCTAGGCTTTCAATAGAGCATGGCTCAATTGTATAACTAAAGCAGATGGCCCATGACTCTATCTTATCCAAAAGCCACGTCATTCCCAAAGTCAGTGGTTCAATAAGCGGGCCCTGATCCACTGATGGGTCAAAAAATTAATTTACTTAGTTGCTACCAGCATTTTTTAGAAATAAAATAGAATAAAAATAAAATAAAATAATTTTGAAATGTCAGAGTTTCACTGGTAGATAAAAGATACGTTTTGTTTTGTGCAACTCTCATTTCAGTTGTGTTTAGTCTGTGCACACTACATTGCAATGTAATTCTGATTTCAACTCATTGGTGGTTTCTTGGAGATGAGCGTCAAAATCAAGGGACTGTTAAGGAACTTCTTTTGTAACCTATGCCAATACAAGTTGACATCCTTATAATAATTTGGTTCAGAAGTTGCCTAACTCTTTCAGCAGTACTGATCCACTTGTGTTGGAGTCTGAGATCTAAAATTAACTTATTAAAGGGTTAGAATCCAAAGGCCCAGGAGGATTGGTGTCTGATTTCTTATTATTGGGTTGACCAAAAAGTTTATTTGGGTTCTTCCATAACATCTTCTGGAAAAACCTGAATGAACTTTTTGGTCAACCCCAAACTAATTTCTGCTATAGTCCCTGCCACTGTATCCTCAGTATTCTTCAGTAAATTTGAGAGGGCTTTATAACCTGATAGACTTGACAAGTGTGTTAGGAGAACTCAATGCAGGTATCTGTTTAAGTAGTGCTTTAAAACCCACAACCCTTAAGAAGTTTCACAAGGATAATGTCCATGTTTTTCTCAGTCATCCTTCATTCCCCACCCTACCCCCTTAGTCATTCTGCATTTCCAAATCACAGCACAGTGCTTGGTACAGTCTAAGAACTAATCAATACATACTGAATGAATTAACAGTAAGTCTAGCTTCAGACAGCAAAGCAAAATGATGATCGCCCCTAACAGTCTAATCCATTTATCTACCTCTGTATATTTCTTGTACACTTAAAGAATGAAGAACTCAGCTAAAATTTTCTCAACAAGAAATAGTCCTAACAGTACAAGAACAAGTTAAATGACACCACAGGGAAGCAATCAGTCAAATCAAAAGTATGCTTCATTTCTACGGAACAAAAATAGGGATATCACCAACAAATCTGTAGCATAAAATAGAAGAAGAAGGGGAAGAAGAAGGAGGAGGAGGAGGGGGAGGAGGAGAAGGAGAAGGAGATGACAACAATGAAGAAGAGGAAGAAAAAGAAGAAGGAGAAGGAGGAGGAGGGGGAGGAGAAG
>NW_020173691.1:2109365-2168147 GCF_003031525.2 Neophocaena asiaeorientalis asiaeorientalis
AAGAACTACTGTTTTAAAACAAAAGAGATTAAGAATGAAACAACTAATATAATGAGTGGACCTTGCTTGGATTCTGAACTATAAAAAGACATATTTAGGGCCTCTGGGAAAAGTAAATATGGACTGAGTATTAAATGATTTTAAGAAATTATCATTATTTTTTTAGGTATGATATTGACAGGGCGATTATGATAAAAATAGAATGCCCTTATTAGTTAGCAATGCATACAGAAGTGTTTACAGAGAAAAAGACATAACATCTGTGATTTGTTTTTTAATCTCCAAATAAAGAAGATGTGTATGTGTAGGAGGAAGATTAGATAATATATGAGTAGCCACATGTTTACTGTGAAAGTTAAAGCAGAGATACATGGAGGTTCATTATACTATTAGCTCTACTTTTGTACACATTTGAGAATTTCCATAATAAAAAGTTAAATATAGTTAGCCCCAGCAGAGCAGAAATGACAATGTAAAATTTCAGGATTACAATTTCATGCTCTCTCGCAGAGCCGTATTCCAGGGGGACCAGGACAGCATTTACTGGGTTTTGTGCACTGACTTTGAACACGTTCCAAATGTGATAATCTGGTACAATTGGCTCATTATATTTTTAAAAATAAAAGATCATATGCACCGGTAGAAGCATCAAAACTTCATTCTATTCATCTTAAACAAAACGTTCCTCCCAGTACAATTTTTCCTTGAAAGAGGAGGAGGGCAGAGAGAGGCTGGGGTGAGAGGTCGGGGAGGAGAAACGACCATTGAGTTTTCCACATTTGGGAGAATGGCAAGGTCCGTGGGGAGACAGTAAATTGAAATTAAGGCTGTTTCAAGCAGGCTACAGGATATGCCTGCAAATGTAGACATATCTAAATGGTGAAAAAGTCTGTTTGTGCCCATTCATATGAAGTGAATGCCTTGTAATGTGCTCTAGCCCCTGGGAATGGTGGCTGGGTTGAGGAACGGAGGCCGGAAGAATGGGATAGATTTGACATAGTACTTTTAAGTGCTCTGAAGGCTGGGCTTCTCCCTGCGGTTTAATAGCAAGGTCCCCTGGGAGCTACAAGGAAGGAGCCGAGTGAATCCCTACAGCTTTTCGTTTTAAGGATAACAAATCTTAAAACAGGTGTGAGCTCAGAAAGATCCTTTTACTCCTTGTTTTCAGTCTGCTGTGGCTAGTCAGCTCTCTGTGTATTATTATCATTCCACAGAATGAGGTCTGGGGTAAGGGAAGGGAGGAGAGGAAAGAGAAGCTGAATAAACAAAAATTGCTTCGAGTGACTAATATTCATTAAGTCCACTGGTCATGCGCTATGAAATTTATTAAACTGTGGTTTCCAAGAGAAGGTATTAGCAGAGCTAATGAACACAAATAAAAAAGAGGCCTCCAGGAAATGATTTCCCGGGGCCTAGATGAGATTGCTGAGTAGTGTGACAAGAGATTATAACTTTAAAAGCTTCTGGTATAGTCTAGAAGGCTGATTATTGGAAGGGGTTGCCCTCCGTGGGGGAAGGGAGATAGGCAAGAGACTAAAAGTCTGACTTGTCTGAAAAGGGGGCCTAAAGCTTTTCATTTATATTCATTAAGGAAGGCGGCTCTGTGCTGAAGGCCTCTGAACTTTAGTGCTGCCATCTGGTGGAAAAGGTGTTTGAGAGACCATAGAATAATGACGGCGACCACCATCTTTAAAATGTCAGGAATTTGAGTGACACTGGGGGAAATCCTTTGTGGTGTCAGGAGCAAAGACTAGAACTCGTAAAGTCATCAGCTATGCATAATATGACTTAAATATTGTATAAAGAGAGCTCAGGTATCCCATTCTTGCTGTTCTATTCCATCAGGATCTTAGAGATTCATTTCATATGATTAATTAATTTTGTAGGATCCTACCTAAGGTATTATTCCTCCTAAGAACATTTGTTTAGTATCCTAGTTCAGTTCCCCCAACCAGAAACCTTGGGGACATCCTTGACTCTCCTCTTTCTCCCACATCCAATCCACCAGCAAATCCTGTTGGCTCTAGAGTCTCAATATCCCAGGACCACTTCTTACCGTGTACACTTCTATGACCCTGATTTGATCCATTGGCATCTTTCTCCCGGATGATTGCAATTCCCCAACCTGTGCTTCTAGCTTCCAACCTTGCAATCTACAGTCTGTTCTCCACCAGCTACCAAAATGAACTATTGGAACGTGTTAAATCATTTCACTTCTCTGCTCAAAACCTTCCCATGGCTTCTAAGCTCACTCAGTAAAATCTAAAGTCCAATGATATGTATCAGGCCCTAAATGATCTGACCGCACCCCCCGCAAACTGCATCTCTTATGCTCTCCACTCAACTCAGTCTGTTCCAGCCACATCCTCCTTGCCAGTCCTCAAAGAGGCCATGTACATCCTTGACTCAGTTCCCTCCACCTGGAATGTTCTTTCTCCAGACAGGGCATGGCTCTCTTTCACTTTCTCCCAGGTCTCTAACCAAATGTTACCTTTTCAAGGAGGGCTTCCATTACCATCCTATTTAAAATAATCCCTCCTCCTATTCCCGTCAGCATT
This sequence comes from Neophocaena asiaeorientalis asiaeorientalis, assembly GCF_003031525.2. Lineage (NCBI taxonomy): Eukaryota > Metazoa > Chordata > Mammalia > Artiodactyla > Phocoenidae > Neophocaena > Neophocaena asiaeorientalis. Next base: position 2,111,924 of record NW_020173691.1, read on the forward strand.
TTTTATTTCTTTTCTTTGATTTAGTTTCATTAACAGAATTTATCACCTCCTAAAATATTATATATTTATGTATTTATGTCCTTATTTTTCATCTTCCCCAAATCCTCTATAATAGAAAGTAAGTTCCATGAAAGCAGGGGCTTTGGAGGAATATAGTATATTTAACATGGTTCCTTTCTTTCTGAAACTTCAAAAGTAGGCCAGCCTGCTCAAAATCCTTACAGACTCTTGCTAATTGTAAGTCACATAAGGGCAAGTATTTTGTCTGACCTAGTCTCCCTCTATTGCCGGTGCCTAGTACTGTGTCTGATAAATGGTATATATACAATAAGACATTTTCTTCTTTATTTAACAGTTTTAGTAAATATAATTTATTCATTATAAGTGTACAAGTCAATGACTTTTTAAGGCAGATTTAGAGAGTTGTACAATCAACACCACAATCCAGTTTTAGAGAATTTCCAAAACTTTAAAAAGTGCACTCATGCACATTTGTAGTTCATTCTCACCACCCACCCGCCCAGCCCCAGGCAATTAATGTCCTGCTTCCAGTCTCTGTACATGTGTCTTTTCTGGAGATTTTGTTGATATATATAGGGAATCATACAATATGTAGTTATTTATATCTTGCTTCTTCAAGTCAGCATAATTTTTTTGAGGTTCATTCATGTTGTAGCATGAATTAGTAGGGTCCTTGTTTCCTTTTTATTGCTGAATAAGTACTGCCTTATATTGATATATAATTTTTTAAAAACAGTCATCACTTGATGGACATTTGGATTATTTCCATGTTTTGCTCTGAACATTTATATACACACCTTTGTGTGGACATATTTTCTTCAGTAGATTCCTAGCAGTGAAATTGATGAGTCACATAAGTTTATGTTTAGCTTTATAAGGAACTACCAAACTGTTTTCCAAAGTGGCTGTGCATTTTATATTCCCATCAACAATGCATAATGGTTCCAGTTTCTCTACTTTCTCACTAACTCTTGGTATCATCTTTCTTTATAGTCATTCGAGTCAATATACAGAGGTATAACATTGTGGTTTTAATTGGCATTTCTCTTACAACTAATGTTGTCGAACTTTTTTACTCAGAATAATTATTAGCAATTTGAATATCTCCTTTGGTAAAATATCTATTCAGATTTTTTGCTGATTTTTTTTTTTTTTTTGTGGTATGCAGGCCTCTCACTGTTGTGGCCTCTCCCGTTGCGGAGCACAGGCTCTGGACACGCAGGCTTAGCGGCCATGGCTCACGGGCCCAGCCACTCCGCGGCATGTGGGATCTTCCTGGACCGGGGCACGAACCCGCGTCCCCTGCATCGGCAGGCGGACTCTCAACCTCTGTGCCACCAGGGAAGCCCTTTGCTGATTTTTATGTCAGATTATTTGTCTTATTATTGAGTTGTTAAGAGTTTTTCATGTATTTTAGATACCAATCCTTTATAAAAAATATGACTTGCAAATGTTTTCTCCCTATGTGTGGCTTGTCTTTCCATTCGCTTAATGGTATCTTTGGTAATACAAAAAACAGTTTACATTTTGATAAATTTCAATTTGTGAGTTTTTTATAGACCATGTTTTGGGGTCATATTTAATAATTTTTGCCTTCTCAAGATCACAAAGATTTTCCTCAGTATTTTCTTCAAGAAGTTGTATAGTTTTAGCTCTTACATTTTGGTTTATAATCCATTTTGTCAATTTTTGTGTATGGTATAAGGTAAGGTTCTAAGTTCAGGTTTTTGCATGAGGAATACAGTTGTCCTAGCACTCTTGTTGGAAATACTATTGTCTCCCAATTGATTGTCTTGGCATCTTTGCTAAAAATCAATTACCCTTTAATGAAGTAGACTATTTATGGACTCTTAAATCTGTTCCATTGATCTATTGTGTACCCTAGCACCAATACCACACTGATTTTTTGTTTGTTTGTTTGTTTGTTTTTTACTATGATGTTATAGTAAGTTTTGAAATCAGGTAAAATAATACCTCAAGTTTGTTCTTATTTCCCAAACTAATTTTGGCTATCCAGGTCCTTTGTATTTCCTTAAATTTTTTAGGAAAATTTTGTCAATTTTTACAAAAATAACTGCTTGTATTTTGATAGAGATTGCAATGATTATATATACTAATTTGTGGTGGATTGCCATCTTAATCATATTGCTGCATGCTTTTGGTTGAGTTCCAGAAATAGCTGTTTTTATCAGTTTTGTCTAGCTTGATAGTTGCCTTTAGAGAGGGGATTTGCCAACCCCATCACACAATCATATATGTGAATTCTATAACCCCAACTAAACTCTAAGCTCTAGGAGGGAGCCACCATATTTTCCACTACTTTGGCACTCATTAAATAAAGTAAATTGCTTTTCTCTATCACATAATATCCTGTGATGGAAAGGATTTAATAGACTTTAGTAAGATTGGAGAGGATATTGCTTGGAGATATGGCAGGAAGAGTTGCAAAACAAGCATTGTCAGCATTATTACCTTCAGAAGGAGAGAAATGTCTGACAAGCTTCACTGACTAAACTCAGGCAAGGCCCAGGCAAGAAAAGTCATGGATACCAATCCAGTGTTCCAGAATTTGCCTCCTTCAAAGATAGGAAAATAGAAAATAAACTTAAATTCCTATAAAATGGAATTTGATTAGTTTTATGGGGACTTCTGTAGAGGAGAAAACATAGGAATATTTTTCTAAAGTATGTTGAAGAAAATTTATCTAAGGCAACATTTAGGAAATGGGACTATAATTATGTTTCTGTCATGATTTATACTGAGATATGTCTGAGGCTTGGGAATGGGTTAGAGGGCCTTTCAAAAGTCCCTCCTAAAACTCTTCAAATCTTGAATTATGTATCCTCCTACCACATCCATATCCATACTTGTATTTTCTGAGTTAAAGCACAGAATATTTATCAGTTTTCAACATATAAGAACCTCACACATTTGTCTCTCAAGTGTCATGATGGTGGACCTTCACAAGGCCCAAAAGCTTGGCACAGACTTTGAACTGTGTTTTTATTTTTATACCTTTCCAGTAGTGAAAGACACATAGTGGAGACAAAAGCTAACTCTGTAAGAGAGAGAACACAGCTGATAACTACGTCGGGCCACCCAGAATGCACCAGAATTAGTGACAATTTGTCCTGACAGCATCCTGACCACAAGAAATGAAGTCATCCTAGGAAGTGTTTTGTAGAAGAAAATTAAATCAGCAGAGTGAAAAGGAAAAAAAAAATTAAAAGCATAAAGTCTGAAAAATACATTGTCCAAGAATTTTCCCCCATTAATTTTGGAAGCGCTTGAGTGTTTCCAGGGAAATTTAATCTGCATATTTCTTAGCCATTTACACTTAACTTACCACAACGTTGTTTTGTAAGAGTCATTTGTTGTCCAAAAGCCCTCTGAACCTTGTTCATAAAGATTTTTATTAAAGTGATTGTTTTCTTTTTCCTTCAAATGAAATTATGCTTTTCCAGATTGAAATGAACATTGAAATGAACCCTAAATTTAAAACTCGTGAAGTATAAGATGGTTTTGGTTTTGGCAGCATTACAATAAAGGGTTGAAAAGACACAGGTTTATTACTTCTTGGATAGCCAAAGTGAGTCCTCTCAGGCCTTTTTTAAAAAAGCAAGGCTTTTAAGGAACCCAGCCAGTCTAACAGTCAATCCTGCTTTAGAATGCATCACGAATAAAGTTCTGAACTTGAGCACATGAGGTGAGACACTGGAAGGCCTAGAGATGCTTCATGATCTTAAGGGTTTTGTAGTCCAAGGGACTAAACTGCAAACTGAGGGCAGCAGTAGCTTCTACCTCATAAGACTGCAGTGAGGATTAAACGAGATCATTGTGTAAGGTGCTTAGTATTACCTAGAACATAGTAAGACTTCAATGTATATTAGCTAAAATAATAACAATTATAATTTACCTTTAGGAGTGTTTGCATTGACGATCAGACCCTAAAACAAGTCATCTCAAAACAAAACACTCATAAAGATAAAAAGACCATTCTACATAAATGCTCATTCATGCATTTACTCACCTGCCAGCTCCAAATAACCCTTGTGAGAATGAATGACTTCTGGGGCTCAAAATATTTTTGTACAGAATTTTTAAGTCATGATTGAAAGCTTAACTGGAAAACTACCATAAGAAAAGCCATTATAGTATTATGAGAATCAGGTTGAGTTGGGCTCATGAATCAACTGATGTAATGTACATGTACTATATATCAAAAGATTACATGAAGGTAGAGCTATTTGTACCATTTAATCATTAATACCAATAAAGAGTATTCAAAGAGCCCTTTGTTAAATCAACTACAGAATATTGATGTACTGTACTCTAATTATCGTATCTGTGATGTATCAACTTTTTCTTGTATCAACTTGTTTTTTGTTTTATTTATCAACTTGTCTAGAGAATGGCTTAGAGTTGTTTAATCAAAATCGAATCTAGGTGCTGCTGTGAATGTATTTTGAAAAAGTGGTTAACATCTCCAATCAGTTGCCTTTAAGTAAAGGAGATTACCCTCAATTATGTGGGGGCGACTCATTCAATCAGTTTAAAGGTCTTAAGGACAAAAACTGAGGTTTCTTGGAGAAGAAATTCTGCTTAAGACTCCAGCATCAATTCCTGCCCCATTTTCCAGACTGTTGACTTGCCCTGTGGATTTCAGGCTTACCCACAAACTGATACAATAACTATCCATCTTTAAAGATGCTCATAATTTCTCTGTTAGAGTAGAGGCATGACCTGGAAAGTAATAGGTTATTTTGCCCAATAACTTCTGAAGCAGCCTAAATTTTTCGTGTTTCCATTCAGAGGAAGTAGCATTGTCTTCACTGCCTGTCTGTCACCATTGTGATCCAAGGGTACAGAAGTCTGCCTGCCCTGCTTGTTGAACAGTGTTACCGAGCAGCACATGATACAACATTTATTAAGTCAGTGACGTTTCTTGAGTGCCTCCTCTCTACTAGGTACTCATCTAAACACTGTGGAGTAGAGCTGTGAAAAAAAATCAAAAAATCCTTGCCCTCAGGAAGCCTACATTCGCATGGTTGGGGTGGTGGGGAGATACTGTATAAACAAATAAATAAGTAAAATATATTATAGATCTGATGGTGGTAAGTCCTGTGGTGGAAAACAAGTCAGGGGAGGAGGCAGGCAATGCTAGATGTAGGATATCATTTGAAATAGGTTGATCAGTGTAGTCTTCCTTAAAAATATGGCCTTGGAGCAAAACCTATGCATCAGTTATGCTATGTAATATTGCCAACTATTTCTATGTAAAATAACAGAAAATTCTGATTCAAAGTGGTTTAAACAATAAGAAAGACTATTTTTCACATAACAAAATAATAAGAATAGCCAGTGCTTAATTGAGAAGCCACGGTGCGCCAGCCTTTCTTTTGAGTGCCCTACATATATGACTTCACTCAACTCACAATAGCCTTCTAAGGTAGGTACTTTTAATACCCCTGATTCATAGGTGGGGAGACCAAGCCTCAGAAAGAGTAGAAAAGTTATGTGACTGGCGAGTGGCATCGCTCTGCAAATTTGTCCCTGGTCAAGTTACTTTCCTGGCTCAGATACCTGCCCATGATGCCTGCCCATGAGAGGGAAGGCAGGTTCCAGGGAGAACATATCAGGGCTCTGTCTCAGGTCTTCCATGTGTCTCTCCTAGCTCCGATTTCCTGTCTGTGTTGCCTCATCCTCAGCTGTAACGAGATGGCTGCAGCATTTCCATGGGTCACACCTAGACATAAGGAAGAAAGAAACTGCTTCCTGGGTCTTCCCAGGAGGCACCAGGACGCTTCCCTTCACAGAGCACAAGCTAGCAGTGGGTCATGGTCCCATTCCTAGACCAATCACTACTAAGAGGGATGGGATTAACAGGTTTAGGTCAAATTAATTCTTATGGGGAGTGGAAGGGATGTTGAGGATTCAGATGAAAGACTCCTCCAGTGATGTATTAAGGGTTTGTGTTTGTGTTACTTTCATCAGATGAGGTCCAGCAAGAGAAAATAATAAACATCAAGTCTTTCACAGCTAGAGTACATGGCTGTATCTTACTGCCCACCTTGGAGAAACTGAATGTTTGATCCATTTGATCCTGTTGTGGATCTCAGACATGAATACAGGATAGGCAATGGTCATATAAAAAAGGCCACAGCTCCACTTGGGGTACGTGCTGCAAATTCTGTTCTCAACCCTCAAGATTTTAGTGTCGAGCGGCTTTATATTATTCTCTCCTAACTGACATTACCAGAAGTGCTGATAACAGGAAGGGCTGTTTATTTTGACCTCATGCTTCAAAGTGGTTGAATTTCTTATCAGATATTTTCAAAAGCTTTTAGTCTGACTAAAGACCTTTAAGAGATTTTTAGCTGTATGCTGAAAGTGAGAGCAGAGAAAGGTCACTGGGTATATTTCTGAAATCACACTTGGGTGAAAAAGCAGGAACTACACAAGTGGAAATTATTCTGAAATTTATCTGAAGATAGTGCATGATTATTTCAGCCATAAATTATTGTATAGACTGTGCTTGATGATATTTACCCGGTCCATTATAAAGCCAACCAGTTAAAATGCCTAATCACCTATCAAATTTCATTTGATGCCAAACACTAATAGGGAGATTTTCATTATCAAACAAACTTGGGTTTTAGCCCTGTTCAGCATTTGTCTCCAATCAAACTTATTATCTCCCTTCTCATGTTTGGCATGGGAGTATGAGTATTACAAATATCTATATTGTCCGAGCACCCTATAATGATATTACAATGACAATTTTATTAGGTCCATAAAAATTTTGCAACTTCCCTGCAGCACACTGTAATTTCACCAACAGTTGTAAAAGGTCTTAAATTATATTTGTGCAAAATTGAGATGAATGGGCTTGAGCATTAATGCATTTCTCATTGTGTAATAGGGACTTTTTTCTTCCCTCTCTCTTTGCCAAATACAGAGAAAAGGCTATCCCATTCAACTATTTGTCAACTCCCATTAGAAATATTTAATACTAATACAATTTATGGATTCAGTTTCCAAAGGATACTGCCAGAAGACTTCACGATTACTACATTGGTACTTAAATACAACCATTGTTCACCTTATAAAAATCTACATGCAGCCTGACAGGTATAAAATGTAGCTTTGTGGGCTGAGTCAGCATCAGAGACTTTTTTGGTTGAGGTAGAGTTCACAAAATAAAAGTAGATGTGTTCTCAAGCCAGTGAGGAAAGATTGAACTGAAAACATTCCCCCAATAAATATGAAACGGACAGACTATGATGCTATATGCCTATTCTCAACAGAAAAAGAAATAATGCATGATTCAATTGACTCCATAGGTAGGAAATAAGTTAACTCACTTTCCAGGTTTTATATACAAACACTCACAAATGTAAGCGTGAGCATGTGAATTACGAATGTTAAATAAAGTGCTGTCTTTCAAATAGGAAGATTGTGCCAACAGATCCCTCAAGTTGCATTTCTAAAAGTCGAGATGGCTTTGCCTCTATCCACACATATGCACACTGTCATTCTTGGGACTTGATTCTTCAAGCCATAACTGTTTCCTCCTCTAAACTCTTCACATAACAATGTAACACCTTCTAATTTGTACCTTGGTTATTTGTGTATAAGCCTTCTCATTCCTCCCAAATAGGAGCTCCTCAATTTTGGTGCTCTTTATCTTCAGCTGAGCTACAATGACTTGCAAATGGTAGGTATTTCTCATGTATTTGCTGAATTAACAAATGAAAAAAAAAAAAAAAAAAGAATGAATGAGGGGTCTGTCATACACAGCTATGCAATCTGTAACCCATGGAACTAACCAGTTCCTAAGAAATAGCGTCACGTCATACATTGTAAAACAACTATACCCCAATTAAAAAAAAAAAAAAAAAGAAATGGCGTCATGAAAGTAAGGAATTTACAACTATGATGCCATCATAAATATCAGTGTGTGTTAAGCTAAGCGATAAGGGCACAGAGGAGCATAAGACTGTGGTCGTTAAGCCGGAATATGTGTAGCTCTGACTGTCAAAGTGGCAACTGGCCTGGGTAATTTTAAGAGGATACGTTTTCTGATCCTCAACTTCCATATTTGTTCTTTTAAAAAAGTATTTGCGGGCTTCCCTGGTGGCGCAGTCGTTGAGAGTCCACCTTCCGATGCAGGGGACACGGGTTCGTGCCCCGGTCCAGGAGGATCCCACATGCCACGGAGCGGCTGGGCCCGTGAACCATGGCCGCTGAGCCTGCGCGTCCGGAGCCTGTGCTCCGCAACGGGAGAGGCCACAACAGTGAGAGGCCCGTGTACCGCAAAAAACAAACAAACAAAAAATGTCATAGAAATGCCAAAAGACAACAAATAAACAATTCAAAAGCACAAAAGCAGAACCATGTAAATACAGACTGAGTGGTCTTCACTGAGCAGTTACGCGAGAAGTGACTAGACCCAGATACTGTTAGCAAAGGAAAATGCAACTCAAGTTTGGAAAAGTAACAGAGGGTAAAGATCTAATTTAAAGAAAAGGAAAATAGGCTGGATGATGGTTAGAGACATGAGAAGAAGAGGATATAAAAAGATCAAGAGCCTCCTTTTGTTTGAGAGTGAAAACATAGACCATGTTGTAAGGGGGGATGGGAAAGGCCCTGGGAAGGTCAGTGGATAAGGGGCCTTGGGATCTGTTGTCTAGTAAATTAACTCTGATTCTTTAAAGTTTATGTTCGGAAGTCAACACTGAATTCTGGAAAGAATAATGCCATGATAGAAATCATGCCTCAGGACATCTTCCTGCTTGCTGCACACTAGTGCTTAGAGCAAGAGAGTTTCCATCTTGTTTTGTGGTTGTGAAGTCAGAGGCCAAGGAGAGAAGAAAAAAGAAACATCACGGGGAACAATGGAAAGGGAGCCAGCATCCAGGGCTGGGTTAGGTTTGCTCAACCCTGGTGCACAATAGAATCGCAAATGTCTAACCCAAACCAATTCAATTCCTATCTCTCCAAGCTGACGAGACATTGGCACTTTTAAAAACCTCTTCCAACCTTTCTAGTGTGAAGTCAGAGTTAAAAGCTACTAGTATAGGAGTCTCGGATTTGAAATGTTTAGTTAGTTGGTTGCAAGTGCCTTCAAAACAGATTATCTGGGGCTTCCCTGGTGGCGCAGTGGTTGAGAGTCTGCCTGCCGATGCAGGGGACACGGGTTCGTGCCCCGGTCCGGGAAGATCCCACGTGCCACGGAGCAGCTGGGCCCGTGAGCCATGGCCGCTGGGCTTGTACGTCGGGAGCCTGTGCTCCGCAATGGGAGAGGCCACAACAGTGAGAGGCCCGCGTACCGCAAAAAAAAAAAAAAAAAAATGTATTTGCTTGAAAAAATGTCTGGAGTTGAGATTTCCTGTCAGTTCTTCCTTCTGCTGATTGACAAAAGACAGACATACTTCTAATGCTCAACCTTATGATGCTGCATTGTCCTGAGGTGTAAACTCCCCCATCCCTTCCCCTGTCAAACAGACCACTTGAAATATTGGTGTTGGTGAAGGATCCTGCACCCATCAAAGACACCATAAACCAGTGAGAGGGCTCCTTGTATTTCCCTATCTTATGCGTATGTTTATAAAATCAAAGTGTGACATTAGATCTGAGGTATTATCAACCTAGGTGGGATGTTCTGAAGTTAGATATATTTTAGAGTGGAATAGCAAGTGGGATGAAGATTTTTATTTAATGACCTTGTCTTTTCCATCCTCCTACTATGAACTGTACCTAAGGGAGAGTTCTGTGAGAACAAAGAAAAAAGTGCGGGTAAAAAATGTATATATATATACATATATTGAAGGCAGCTGCAACTTTGTACACCCAGGCACAAACTCATGGCAAGGTTTCTTGTCTTATTTATTCATCTTTAAATTAAAATTCAAGAGTGAAAATGTAGTCAAAAAGCAGTGAATGAATAAGTTTATTGGAATTAAAATATGAAGTCAGGCTTTCTGATTGATAGTAAATCTGATTTGGAGAATTTGACAGTGAGGGTTAAGATTGCCAAGTGGTTACATGGAAGATAGTTTTCACAGATTAATAAAACTAGATATGTCATTCAAAGGTCTTGACAAAGATACATTTAAACTTGTGATAAGACAAAACAATCTCTTACTTAAAAATAAAGAGGTATATTTAAATTCACATTATGTTTATTTCTTCAATATCTTCTGAATATATTAGGCTAAATATATTAGGTTAAACAGGTTTCTCTAAGTGAAAGAGCAACAGGTATAATCAGTAGTCTTATTAAAACATTTCTTGTAAGAAGTTATACTTCAAAATACACTAAGAAAATGAAGGAGCACCTAACTGAATTGCCATCTGATTAATTATTAAAAATAATTTTTTTTTTTTTTTTTTTTTGACCCTGCATCGGCAGGCAGACTCTCAACCACTGCGCCACCAGGGAAGCCCCTAAAAATAATTTTTGATGACAGATCTCTTACTTGACTTTTAGCACTTAAATCAAAATGTATTCATTCCCATCTAATTTATTATGTGAACAAAATATCTCAATGCTATACCTGTTAAAATAAAAAACAGAAGTAGTATTGATTCTGAATTCCATTTATCTGGCAATAAAGAGAAGAAATAGAAAAATTTAAATCTCTACTCATTAAAAAGATTACCACCCATAAAATTTTATATTACTGTATGAACAATAATCATAAATTGTAAGATTATAAATAATTATAAAATTGTGATATAATCGTGGTTTTTTGATTGACTGTGCACTAATAATGATTGTGATGATTGAATGAGGATAATTCAACCCAGCAGAAATTGTTTCCAACATGGAGCCTTATGAGCACTGAAAATTTAAATTAAAAATTAAAATTAAAATGTATAGTGTTGCTAATAAGAATGATAGGGTACTCCATAAATGACTTTCAACCATGAAACAACTATTAAATTAGCTCAAAATTCTGAGGGAAGTGGAATGAAAATATAAATTCAAGGGAGAAAAAGAAACAGTATAAAATTTCCAACTGTTATAATAGGGCTTATTTATGTATATTTAAGTAGATGATGGTAGGATCAAATTACTATTGTATACAAAATACTGTTGGATATATTTAAAATAGTGATGTAACAATGTTATATTAATTGTCAATACACAAGAAATTTTCTTAATATTGCTTAATTTATTATGCAAAAATTTAAGTGTCAATATAAAAATGAACAAAAGGCACTGCTTTTCAACATTCTTATAAAAAAGTAAGTAAAAATTTGAAGTTCACTAATTTCAAACTGGTCCCTATGCTGAGAAAATATCCAGTTTAGTGGGAAAGAAAGAAAACATAGTTAGAAAATAGTTGACAATAAATACACTCAGAGTGCTAGCTTTAATTTCTTTTTTCTCTCAGGGGCTGAAAGTACAAATCCAATCATTAACTCTAGTCAATCCATTCAACAACACTGCTCAGCCATCTCTGGCCAGACCCTATGTCAGATGCTGGGGATATAAAGGTTGACACAACAAAGATGTTACCCTGATAGGGTTCACTGTCTGGTGGGTGAACCTCCCAGCACAAAACAAACTGACCAGAAAATGGCCTAAGAATTTCAGCTACATTAATAGACTTAAAGGATTCCTATAATATGGATTCTTTCTGAACAATGTTTTAATTCTTTTAAAAATGGTAAAAATTTTTATCATATGTCATGTTCATAGCAACATTATTCACAATAGCCAAAAGGTGGAACCAATCCAAACAGGGGAAGGGTAAGCTGGGACGAAGTGAGAGAGTGGTGTGGACATAGATACACTACCAAATGTAAAATAGATAGCTAGTGGGAAGCAGCCGCATAGCCCGGGGAGATCAGCTTGGTGCTTCGTGACCACCTAGAGGGGTGGGATAGGGAGGGTGGGAGAGAGATACAAGAGGGAGGAGATATGGGGATATATGTATATGTATAGCTGATTCACTTTGTTATACAGCAGAAACTAACACACCATTGTGAAGCAATTATACTCCAATAAAGATGTTAAAATAAATAAATAAAATAAAATCTAAAAAAAAACCCCAAAACATCCAAACGTTCATCGATGGATGAATGGATAAATACGATGTGGTCTGTACATACAATCGAATATCATCCAGTCTTAAAAAGAAAGGAAATTCTGAGACACGCTACAATGTGGGTGAATTTTGAAGACATGTTAAGTGAAATAAACCAGACTCAAAAGGACAAATACTGTATGATTCCATTACATGAGGTACCTAGAGTAGCAAAATTCATAAAGACAGAAAGTCGAATGGTGGTTGCCAGGGCCTGGGTGTGGGGAGCGAGAGGGAGCAATGGGGACGTATTGCTTAATGTGTATAAAGTTTCAGTTTGGGAAGATGGAAAAATTCTGGAAATGGATGGTGGTGATGGCTGCACAACAGTGTGAACGTACTTAATGCCATTGAACTAAAAATGGGTAAAGTGGTACATTTTCAGTTATGTATATTTTACCACAATAAAAAAGGTGGTAAAAAGAATTGATCAGCTATTTAATTATACATTTTTTTCAAAATATATTTATGAAGCACCTACTACATTCAGGCACTGTGCTACTGACACAAAGACTAAAATATGATTCTTGCCATCAGGGATCACTTAGTCTAGTCCTGTTTGAGTATAAATCTAGATTCTACAGCCAGGGAATGTGAATTTTCAGTATGGGAGCAAACAGATAAATCAAGTCCCTGAACTAAGCTTGCGCCCAACTTCTGCAGCCTGATTATCCGTTTCAATAAAATTAACCAAAGCACTAATAAATGCGTACTTCGTGGTCAAATATCTTTACCCACATGCGACATCTTTTTATAAGTAGAAATTAGTCACACAACGGGAATTCCTGAGAATGACACCTGCTTCTTAAGCTACCCGATACAACACAATAGGTTGCCTTGAAAATGATCAGTAATCGCACTATAATCAACTTTCCCAAAAACTCTGTGACTAGTGTCAAGCCAAAAACAAGACATAAAAATTTCATCCCTGTTTAACTCAAATCAAATGAGCTGGAGACCTGCCAAACCTTGCTTTGTTTTATGCTCTGTGGAGACAGCATTAGTCCCTCATCTTTTCAACATTTATGGGAAGTAGACCGCTCACGAGTATCATTCTTCCCACATAGATCGAGGCGGAAAAAAAAAAAAAAAACTTCTATTCTTTGCCTCAGTCAGAGGATAAGTTAAAAATGTGGTAGTAAGAAAATCCTACCCAATTCCCTTCTTAAACAACAGAAGCAACAACAAACAGGGCATCAAATGAGAAAGTGATCTCAGAGAGAATCAATCCTTTCAAATCACAGGTTGGGAAACAGAGGCTGCAGGAAAATGACATCTCCCAGGGACCAGAAAGGCAGCAAAACAGATGATTGTTCTTTTAACCTATCTCCTGGTGCCCAGTTCTATGCTTTAAAATTTTAATCCTTCTGGGGACCTCCCTAGTGGTCCACTGGTTAAGATTTTGTCTTCCAGTGCAGGGGATGCAGGTTCGATCCCTACTCGGGGAACTAAGATTCCACATGCTTCACGAGAAAAAATCAAAACATAAAAAAAAAAGAAGCAATATTGTAACAAATTCAATAAAATCTGTTAAAATGGTCCATATAAAAAAATCTAAGAAAAATAATAATAATTTAATCCTCCTGAATCTAAGGGGTAAAAGAGGAAAATTCATCCCAACCAATTACTTAGAATTGCACAGAGCAAAGCAAAGAAGTCACTGTTGATTTTAGTGGTGGTTTAATGTGTTTACAACACTCAGCATCTACACTTAGACTGCTCAGAGTCTGGATGGCCATTCTAATGCCTTGTGACTGCTGTCCCCTTAGTGAGGAAAATCAATAATGACAGCAGGTAGCAAAGACCATCCCAGCATTTCTGAGGCCTTTCCCAGAGCAAGACTCTTTCTCCTAAAAGAGCACATTGACCATCTATGCATCACTATTTTAGGGGGAAGAGGGTGGTCAGCCACAAAACAGTCTGTGGAATCCAAACTGGGATCCAAATACAAGGAGGAAGAGGCAGATGAGGTGGAAAGAGTTGCCTAAAACCTCCACAAATCTTCACAAACTAGAAAAACTAGGAAGAGAAACCTAATTTCCAGAACATGTTGGAGAAAGCGGAAGGAATGTAGGGATTTTCTATATGCCTTCCCAAACTAAATCTCACTTGCAAAATGGAGCTGTTATAAAAATAGATTTAAGGATAATGGGGGCCTTGTAGTTGGGGGACAAGGAAGATACAGCTGACCAAATTTAGAAATAATAAAGACTTTCACAATGAGGTTTTTCTATGTTTTTTGATTATCAGTGACTACTCTGATTTATTTTCCTTCTCAATATTCTCTACAGTAAATCAGAAACCACACAACCTTCCCTTCTCCTGCTGTAATTTACAGAGATGCAGTATAGCAAGAAAAACAAATGATACTGACTCAGATTCCAAAAGACCCAAGGATCAGATTTCCAGGCAAGAGTTGTGAATAGCATTTATCCAGCCATATAATTTTTTTTCAGTGTACGACTCTTTGTGTGTGTGTAAGCCTGGATCTAGCAAACAGAGGGTGGAAATAAGAGGGTAAAGGGAATAGTAATTTTAGTTATCTGAAGAGAAGGCTTCTTCATGGTTTACATAAATGCTATAAACCCCACCAAGTTTACTCGGGGTTCAGGAAGAAGAGAACGGGAAAAAAGGAAGGGAGGACGGAAGGGAGGGAGGGAGGGAGGAAGAAGCAAGAGGAAAAGAAGGAAGAGAAAAGGGGAAGAGAAAGAAAAGGGGCCAAAAACAAAAAGACTCATACTTAGGTGAAAACCACTACTTGGGAGAAAAACAAAGTGAGGCCCTATGTTGGGGAATAAATGTGTTTCCACATGTGAACGCCAATATATTATTGACTTACCCTGAGTCATAAATATGACAATTTGCCTCATTTCATAGTGAGGTCAGGCTCAGCCCAAATAAGCAGCTATCCTCTGCTTACTTAATGTTCCTAAATATGAGCTTTCCCCAAAGCTCTCTGCGCATATAATATAACGCCGTGTGCATATGCAGCGGGGAGGAGAGATTGGGGAGGTGACAGAAAGCAAGCTGTGAACACAAAGATACTTTTAAGCTGAATACTTGTACATGATATATAGAACAGAAGATCGTCCATCATGGTTATTGAAACTGTGACCAGCAAAGCTATAAACCTGACACGAAAGAAGAGAAAATATGACTTGTTAGGTTGAAAAAGCACCAAAGAGGGAATTATAAAAGGGAAAATTTCATGACAAATTAGTTTGTATTTTTTGTTTTCATTTCTGACACATGGTAGGAAATGCTATATGTTTGCTTAAGGAAGTGCAAATTTCTCCACTTCATCCATTAAAAATCCTCACCCTTAGGCCTTTTGTACTGAAGCATAAAGTTTGGAGACCTTAAATAGTCATAATGTTTCCCTGAAGAATTTGGCTTCAGAAACGAATTACAATTCAGAAGGGCTAAAAAGGAAAACCATTTTACAGCAATCTGGCGGTGTCTGCTTCAGACGGCTCATAAGGAGCATCAATTCATTCTCATGGTTTCTTTACCATATTTGATGAAATATTAGATGCGATTGGAACAAGCGGCTCAAACAAGAAAGCCATAAACTTGGAAACGGTGCTGTAAAACATAAGTGCGCTAACGTGAAATAAGTCTCAGATTGGAAAAAAATGCCCAGTGGCTTGCTCATAGCATAGTCATACAATAGGCTGGAAAGTCACAGATGTTGAGGGCCAATCTGCTTTTTTATACACATTCCCCTTCTGGGAACTAAGATTTGGAGTTTATTAATAATGATTCCCCAGCTCTGGGGAGCAGATAAAGCAGAGCAAATAAAAGAAGAAAGCTTAAGTTCAAGAGAAAGTACTGAAAAGTCCCTATTTTAAATTTCTGTTGAGGGGGAGAGGTGGGCAAAAAGGTTGGGGTGAAGAGAAGACAAGATGATGATAAGGAAATTCCCCCAAATGCAACATATTAGTAGCTACAATAACAATAATACTGTACTATTAGTAGAATAATAGTATCTTTCAGTTGCAGCTGCAGTTTAACCTTTAAAGATGTTAATTCTCCCTAAACTGATCTACAAAAAAATTATGGAATTCTACAACCCCGATCAAAATCTCAACAAAATGTTTTTAACTTGAAAAATAATTCTAAAATGTAGCTGAAAGAATGGACAAGCAGAAATAGCTAGGAAAATTCTGAAAAGAAGGATTAATGAGGGGAGGGGTACTTATCCTAACAGATATTAAAATTAACTATAAAATCACTGTCACTAAAACAGTCTAATTTTCAGGCAGGAATGGAGTATAAAAATAGTACCAACATCTATGTAAACTTAGTGTATACCAAAGATGGGATTTCAAATCAGTGCAAAAAAGATGGCATATGCTTATAATATATTTGGAAAAATCTGTCAGTAATTTATAAAATAAAGTAAGCTGCATCCCAACTCACTCATGATTCCAATATAAATTTTAAATGAATCAAGTATTTAAGTAAAAAGAAATGCAAACATAAAATCACTAGGAAAATATGGGTGAATACTTTTATAATTTTGTGATGGAGAGAGCTGTTCCAAGTATAACAGAAAATTCAGAAACCATGAAATATAATGAACTTTTGCTGCTTAAAAATAAGATGGGGCTTCCCTGGTGGCACAGTGGTTGAGAGTCTGCCTGCCGATGCAGGGGACACGGGTTCATGCCCTGGCCCGGGAAGATCCCACATGCCACGGAGAGGCTAGGCCCGTGAGCCATGGCCTCTGAGCCTGCACGTCCAGAGCCTGTGCTTTGCAACGGGAGAGGCCACAACAGTGAGAGGCCCGTGTACCGCAAAATAAATAAATAAATAAAAATAAATAAATAAAAATAAGATGAAATGTTGTGCAAAAAAGAAATCAGCAAAGTCAAAATACCAAAGACAACAAACTGGGAAATACATAAGAATATTATATTTTTATTTTAGCAAATTATGTTATATAAATGAATTCATGCATTTAAGTTAATATAGCTAATATACAAAGAGTTCTCAGAAATAAATAAAAGGATGACCCCAATAGAAAAATTTATGAAGAATATGTATATACAATTAACAATGGAAATACAAATATCCAATTTAATAAAGAAAAATATTAAACTTCACTATTAATTAAAGAAAGGCAAATAAAATGCCAAAGAGATATCATTTTTATCAATCAGATTAGCTGTGATTTTTTAAATAATTATAGGATCGTTGAGAATCTACCAGCAAATCCATCTATGTGCCACTTCTCATCACTTTGACAGCTACCAAGTGCAACAATTCTCCCCTCTAAAATCCTGTAATAGCTTCTGAAGTGGCCTTCTATGCTTGCCCTTCTATAGGCAATTCTTCTTACAAGGGCCATCATTTTAAAACACAAATCACATAATTCCAGGATCTGGAGCCTGACTACCTGGGTTTGAATCTTAGTTCTGCCTCCAACTCATTTTGTCAACTTGAGCAATTCATCTAAACTTTTTGTGCTTGTTATGTTATTTGTAAAATCGAGTTGATACCAATAGTATCTAGTTCTTGCTTTGAAAGGATTAAGTGAATTAATATATGGACAATGCTTAGAACAACATCTGGCATATAGCAAACACTTATTAAGTATTAGTGATGAGGAAGATGTTGCTGCTGCTGCTGATGTTAATGGTGATGATGCCACATCCCTGCACAGAATCTTCCAATGGCATCCCATCAAACTCAGAATAAAATGCAAAATGCTTGTTGAAGCCTAGGAGGTGCTACATGAACTGGGCCCTGTGTATCTGCAGTCTAACTACTGGGCTTCCTTTGCTCAGTTGCAGCCACACTTGCCAACACCTCATATACCCCCCACTCTTAGTGTCTTTGTAATTGCTTTTTTCTAGCCTGGACCACTCGTTCCCCAACCATGGCTCATTGCCTCCCTCCCCAGGTCTCTGCTCAAATGTCACCTCTCCAGAAGAGTTCCTGAAACACCCTATCTAAGAGAGTCCCTACCTCCACCCCAACCATGTTGAATACTGCTATACATGATTGATTAAAACACAAATTAATACTACTTTCCAGGGAGCAATTTAGCTATATATGTTATAACCTAAAATGAGCATTCCCTCTGATCCTGCAATCTCACTCCCAGGCAATTATACTAAGGAAATAATCTGAAAAGTGTGTAAAGATCTATGCAAATATTTTTTTCATCAAAGCATTGCCAATAAAGAAAAATGAGAAACGATCTACACGTTCATCAATAAGGTCATCAGTTATCAATTTGCTATAAAAAAGGCACCCCAAAACTTAGTGACTTCAACAGTAACCATTTCTTCAGCTAATGAGCTGTGGGTTGGCAAGTTGGGCAGAGTTTAGCTGGATGGTTCTTCTCTTTGCCTGGCCTCACTCATATGTATATGATTAGCTTTCAGCTGGGCTTGTTCACATAGCAGTTTAGCAGGATTCCAGGAGAGCAAATAGGAGCATGCAAGGTCCCTTGAAGCCTAGGACCAGATCTTGCATAATATCATTTGTATTTTACTCCTTCAGCCAAAGCAAATCACAAGGACATCCCAGATTCAAATGATGGAGAGATAGACTCCACTTCATGGCAGGAGCAGCAAAACTATGTTGTAAAGGAGCACAGACACAAGGAGAGGTAGAAAGCATGGCCATTTTTCAACCCACCAAAATAAAGAACTGGTTGAATATATTATGGCCATAATTACATTAGACTATTTTGCAGCTATTAAAAATGGTAATGTCATTCTATATTTATTGGTTAAGAAGGATGCTTATGGCATACTTACCAATAAGCAAAGCTTTTTGCTGAACTTCTGATTTACATCCCACATACAAACATACCTATACATGTAAAAGATATTGGGAAGGAGGTTTTTCAAAATATTAATAGTACTTAGCTCTCACTAATAGAATTCTGTTAATTCTACCTTTCTTCCTTCCTTTCTTCCTGATATCTTTTCTTCATTCCTAATATATTTGTTCTTCTCTCCCTTCCTTCCTGCCTGCCTTCCTTCCTTCCATCCCTCTTTCCTTCCCTCTTTCTTCTGCCTTCCTTCCTGCATTCTTATATGCAGGCATCCCTTCCTAGGGTGAAGTGACTAGACTCTGCTCCTTACGCTTCATCCATGGTAGGTTAGTCTAGATATTTTCTAATGACACTAGAAGAACAAGAGTATTAGCATAAGCTTGCAGGCATGTTTTAATTCTCTGCCTGCATCAAAACTACTAAAGCAAGTCTCATAGCTAAACTCAGAATCAAGGAGTGAGAAAGCAGACTCCACCTCTTGATGAGAGGAGTTGCAAAGTCACATAACAAAGGGTGTGAGTAGGAAAAGGATAACGAATTGGGGTCATTAATGCAATCAACTACAACAAGAATGGAATGTTGATCTAGCTGGAAGGAGAGAGCTAGGAGATTTTGTCTTAAAGCTGTGCTTGCCCAGCAAACATATTGTCTTTTCTTAGAAAAGTTATTTGCTTAGGAAATGATAGAAGGCTAATTGGGATTATGTAAGGTAAAGCATCCCTACCACGGTTTGACATCCATGTCTGATCAGCGTTACTAACAAAATAAAGTGAGATAAATTTTAAAGTGCTTTGAAAATTTTAAAGCTATGTGCAGATGATTATTCTATGTTGATTTCTAATTGCCAGGTAATGTCTTTTGGGCCTCTGTTCCTTTCCTTGGAGTATTCAGGCAATGTGAAAATCATTTCAATAATAGAGTAAGTCCAACATGATTGTGTACATAAACCTGTTGCTGCAAAACAAAGACAACATCACAGAATATCTACCAAAGTCAAACACAGATTACCTCCGGGAAATTTACAACATTAGTGTGAATAATTGAAATTTAGCTAAATTATTATCATTATTCTTTCTCATACTTGCATCTTATGCCTACTAAAGGACTTGGTGATATTTCAAAATCAGATAAATTCCATTAAACTATTGCTTTCATTAACATGAGTCTCTTTGCCTGCAGGGATTCTAAAATGAGTCATTGTCTCTTGAAATACATCCAGTTGCTGTAGCAGCTGTAAACTGTGGGAGTTGATACTCCTTAATATTGAGGTGAAAGAGTCACTGAGTCCCACCCTTTGGAAACTACTTTGGCTACAACACTCATACAAAGTTCAAGGCCTTCATGAGGAGGCTTAAAGCCTTTAATTAATCTATTTGCCTCTGCAGCTCCTGTGGTCCCTGAGTACTCTACCACTGCATAGCAACAATCCCTTATATTTACTCATCGTTTTTCTCTGAGCAACAGTACACAGTTTTAGATTTCTTACCCAATGTCCAGTCAAGGAAAAATAAAACTTATCAAAAATCTCACCAGGAAGATTTGTGCCCAAGAGTAGGAAACACAGAATTTTTTTTTGCCAAACCTTCCTAAGATATAGGGAATTTCTTCCTTCACTCCAAATAACTATCTAGCCGTCAACTGCTTGCCTTTTCTATTCATTTTCTTTCATTAATTAATTCAACAAGTATTTATTGAGCACTTTCTCTTTGTTAGACATGGCGACAGACACTGGCAGTAAAATCTATGTCATAGTTTAAATTAAAGCCTAAGAAGACTTCTCAAATCAGTTCTGTCTATCTTGTCACTCAAAACAAAAACAAAAACAAAAAAAAGCAGTTTTATCCCTTTTCCCTAATGTACCTTTGCTTAAGCTTTTATAGAATATAAAGGGCAATGTGCTCTACTCTCCTATACCTTGTGTGAGTAACCAAGGTGAGCTAGTGGCCAAGGTGAACTAGTGGACTGGGCAATGTCATAGGTATACTGCCTCTCACATCTGTCTCTCTGGATCTGCCTGTATTTAGTACAGCTGCAAAGAGAAAAAGAAAGGAAAGAAAGAAAGAAAGAAAGAAAGAAAGAAAGAAAGAAAGAGAGAAAGAAAGAAAGAAAGAAAGAAGGAGGGAAGGAAGGAGGAAAGAAAGAAGGAAGAATGGAAGAATGGCTGGAAGGAAGAATGATAAGTGATCCAGCTGTGGGCATTAAAGGGAAGGTAAGATAAATTGAACAGTTTAGACTGCTTTGGTTTGAGATTATTTTGGACTAGTTATCATACAATAAAAAGAGCCTCTCATGTGGTTGAATTTTCTGATTAGAATTATGCCTTGGAGTTTAGAGCTAAGTTCCATCTAATAACAAAGTATTGCCTAATTTCCTTGTCAATGTTCTTGGTACAGATTTTACCTAGAGGCATATTATCGGAGATCTAGAACAATTTGGGGTGTGGTTTAATTCCATCAATAAAGGCTTTAATCTCACTATCATTTCTAACACTATGAAAATCACTTCCTTCCACATACATCCCCTTCAATTACCACCAGCCCCTGTATCCAAAATGTCTTTAGTTTATGCTATGATTGAATGAAAATTTAGCAGGATTTACAACTCTAACTAGACTTCCCTCTCACCAGCACCATTTTTTGAACATATGATCCCATCTCTTTCTGGCTTCTACTCATGCTTGTGAAAAGTCAGCTGTTAGTCTAATTGTCCTACCTTTGTAGATAATCTTTCTTTTTCATTTCAGCTGACTTTAAGATCTTCCCTGGAATTTAACCATGACATATTTAAGTGAGATTTACTTTTATATATCTTACTTGGGAGATTTATGTCTTTTACTAACTATGGAATACTCTTGTCTTACCTTTTAAAACATTGCATATCCTGTATGATGTTGAAATATCCCATCTCATCTTCTATGACTTTTCATCTGTATATATATATATATATACACATCTATATTATATATATAATATGTACATATATATAAAGGGATGGTCCACATTAGAAAACTCACTATATGTCATGTTAGAATCCCACATGGACTGCATGTGACCACCTGCCATTCCTATAGTACAAATTAAGCTATAAAACACAGAGCTATTTCCCTGAAATTCTGTAAGTACATAGTCAAGATACAATATGAAGAATTTGTTTTAAAAAATCCTGTAGAAAGTTTATAAGAAAACTAGTATTTGAGCAAACTGTGCAATATAAATACAACTATTTTTAAGTAGAAAAAATATATATATTATTTATATAATAAATATATAATATATATGTTTATATTATTATTGTATATATACAATATAGACATATGTATATATGATATACATATCATATATACATATGTCTATATTGTATACATATATATTATATATTTTTTTTTTCTTTTCCAATTTCAAATTTTTATCTTATTGTGCTGCCTCTGGTAATTTCTTCACCTCTATCTTTCAGTTAACTCATTTTTTTCATCAGTTATATCTAACCTGCTATGTCATCCATTCAATAGCTACTGAGCCTTTTAAAAAATTTTCTAGAATTTTCATTTGATTCCTTTTAGAATCTATTTTGATAAGATTTCTGTGTTTATGTTTTTAATCCTTTCTTTTTAATGTCTTTCATCATCTAAGACATACTTATTTTATTATCTCTAAAAGATAGTTTTGTTATTTGAGTATTTTGGTAGCCTAATTCTTCTATTTTTTTTAAATCTGATTCTTATTTATGATGGATCAGTGTTTCATAAGTTAGGAGTATTAATTGATCTTTAGCAGATATTATTATGGGAATCTTACACAGCCTAGACTCAGAGCATGTCCTTCCAAAGAGGTATTTTACCCACTGCCAGTCAATTTAGGTATATCGTCAAGCCCAGGACCTGCTTCATACTTATGCCATAGTCTGGATATACCTGGGCCACATTGGTAGTGAAAATCTTGAACGATAATCCCCCATGAACACAACTATCTATTTATTTCAAAGGAGACATTTTGGAGTTTGTTGTTATTGTTGTGTGTTTATTCCCTAAAAAGGTTTAATACCCAGGCCCTCAGATCTTGAAGATCAAACTCCTCCCCATGGCCAAGGTAAATAGAGCAACAACTCAAATGCTTACCATCTTTTTATTAGTTGTTTCCACATTTTACCTTGAAAATTTTCTTTCCTTCTTATAAACTTCACTGTATATTTAATCAATGTTTATTCTATTTTATGTTTATTCTATTTTAGTCTATATTTTTAAGTATTTCTAGAAGAGGATTTTCATGAAACTTAATCCAAAATATGCCCAGAAACTGAAGTTCTCCAGCATTTTCTTTTTTTTTTTTGCTGTACGCGGGCCTCTCAGTGTTGTGGCCTCTCCCGTTGTGGAGCACAGGCTCCAGACGCACAGGCTCAGAGGCCATGGCTCACAGGCCCAGCCACTCCACGGCATGTGGGATCTTCCCGGACCAGGGCACGAACCCATGTCCCCTGCACCGGCAGGCGGACTCTCAACCACTGTGCCACCTGGGAAGCCCTCCACCATTTTCTTGATATGGTCATCTCTAAATGTCACCCAAGCAGTCTGACATATGTGTGAATTTTAACACAGAGTATTCACAATTGTAAATTAGTGAGTGACCTTCTTATAGTTAGAGGCAATGTCTGTGTCCTAGTTCAATTATGTGTTGGATAGATGCTTAATAAATACTTCCTGATGGAATTACTTAATTAAAATATTTTTAACTGATAAGCTTCTTGTCTCTTATGACTACCCCTTGTTTCTCTATGGCAAGAATGTTTTTATTATTATTTTAAAATATGTAAGTGTGTGACTCTAAAGTAATGAGGCAAATTCCACAAACCATGCATAAAAATTGATGTTAGTAATTTGTCAGTAGTCACTCGTTCTATGACAAAGACTTACAACTCACAGAGTCATAGCTTGTTGCCGTGACAAGGAGCTATAGATATGGAGATCATATGTTCTACTTTTAAGTTTTTAAATAATCCTTAAATATATCTGGACAATTGATTAGTTTTCAAACACCACCATAAAACCTAGCTTTAGAAATAAAGACTACTTATCTCTCTGGTAAACTGAAGACACTAAAACAAGTTTTTTTATATTTGCTTTCCCATGAGCTGGAAGAAAAATAATCAATTGATAGTCCAATAAAATAAAGATTTTAAAATCTATGTTGTCTTCATGGAACATAGGCCTATAACTTAGTCACTAAGCAAGTCACTGTTTAATTATTTCCTTGATCTGCAAAGTTCTAAAAATAGACCCCATATTTCAAGCAGGTGAAATGGCTGCTGTTCCTATTTCCCAGGGTTGTGGTGACAGCCCAGCATGTAGATTGCTGCTTCCTTGCCAACAGGATGCAAAAGACCATCAATTTACCGCTAAACGTGGATGCCGGAGAAACAGGGTTACCTTGTAGGCAATGCCTTAGTCCAAGTAGGAAATTTCATTCTTTGGAAGAGTACAAAAAGGGACAAAGGAAAAAGGCCAGAGAGTAGTGAGGATATATGCAACTTTCAGTGGCTTAACTTTGAGATTAAACTTGCCCATCTACTAAGATAATTAAAAAAAAAAAAAAAGCCCATTCATCTCAATTTCATTTCTGAACTCAAAAAGCATGAAATTTAGAGATAAGGCAGCCTGGGACAAGGTCTTGTGCTAACTTACTGAGTGAACTTATGCAAGTCTCTAATACTGGTTTCCCCAACCATAAAATGGGAATAATAAAAATACCAATCTCATAGGATTGCTATTATAGGATTAGCAAGATAATAAATATAAAACAACACAGTGTCTAGCATTAGTAAGTATTCAAATATGTGCTATAACCATTATGTCAACAAACATTTAAATACTTACTATGAGCAAAACTTTGTGCTAAATGCTTTGGTGGATACCAAGGTAAGTCAGACAGATACCCTGTCTATCAGGAGCTTAGATTCCAACAGAAGAGATGAGATAAGATGAAGTTATAAACTTCATGAGAGCAAGGACTCTATGTGTCTTATTCACCCTTATGTTCCTAGTACCCCAAAAGTTTCCAGTATAAAGTAAGTATCCAATAAATATTTGTTACATGTAAAACTAAATAACTCTCTATGTCACAGAAAATGCTAAAAGTGAACAGGAGAAATGCAAGAGAAAATCCAGGTAAGTATCAGGACCTTGAAGACCAAAGAAACTTCCCTGGTGGTGCAGTGGTTGGGAGTCCGCCTGCCGATGCAGGGCGTGCAGGTTTGTGCCCCGGTCCAGGAGGATCCCACATGCTGCGGAGCGGCTGGGCCCATGATCCATGGCGGCTGAGCCTGCGCGTCCGGAGCCTGTAAGAATGTGTTTACCTGACAGCAGTAGTTGGAGGAGGCAAACAAAAGGATGATGAATTAACCCAAAGAAAATGAATAGTTACAAAGAGTCCTGCAGTGCTTAGTGTGTGCTAGAGACTGTTCTAAGCCTTTCACATGGGGTAACTGATCTTCTCTTTGCAACAACGCTGTGAGATAGGTCTTATTATTGTCTTCATTTTGTGTAAAAGGAAACTGAGACACAGAGAAGTTAAATCATATGCCCAAGATCGCACAGTGAGTAAGTTACAGAAGCAGGATTTAATCTCTGGCAGGGTAGCTCCAGAGCCTGCATTATGAAGCGAAGGGTACTTTGTCTCCCAAACAGTGCAGCCAGGGGCTCAGACTGTCCTCTGTTATTTTTACTTATTAGAAAACGCTGGTCCTTTCAAAGCAAGACCCTCCAAACTCCATGCTCAGCTTCTGTCTCTTTCTAGCAACCTTCTCCAACACTTTCTACCAGAAGCTAAATTTCATTATCTGACTGCTTCCTGGGAGGAGGAAGAGGAAGAGTGAGCTATAAATATCCCTTCCTAAGGGCCCCCCAAAGTGGAAACACCTGTGGGGCCTGTGTGAGGTAGAGGGAGAAGCAGAGCCTCCGTGGTGGAGAGGGGTTTGCATCTCATCACTCAACAGAGGGTTTTTAAGACCCCTTGTGGGGCTGACTGCTCCAAAGGGGAGGAAAGTAAACAAGCCATAATGAATGGTGTCATTACAGGGTTTTATCATCTACCTGCTTAATGATGTCAGTAAGAACCCAAAGGCAAGTATTGGGCAGATAAGGCAATCTGAGAAAGCTGAGCTCTAGGTATACTGCGCCCCCAAACTACACAGCACCTTCTGAGGTCCTGGGCACTCCTTCCGTATATCCTGTTTTCTTGCACCATGTCTTTCAGTATGGAATCACTCTGTAAACTGAAACAGAACAAATGCTTCTATGACCAAGTAACACAGAGAAAAGGCATCGATGGGGTCTGGCTTTCTTTTGAACTGGACGAGGAAATACATTTTCTGCAGGTGTCTGGAAGCAGCTCTTTGTACATTGCAAAAGACAACTGGTCCAAGGTCAGAGATAAGTCAGTGATTAACCTTGGTTTTCCAACTCCATCCTTATCATTCTTTAATTCTCAGCTCTCTAAGGTGGGCACAGGGCTGAGCCAGCTAGCTCTTCTAAGGATCCGCTCACCCTGGACAGACCATTCTGGAGGGTCAACTCCAGGGCAGAATTGAATTAGCAAAAAGTTGTGCTTGCTTTTGGCCAAAGAGCAAGATTTCTCTTGAAACACCCACACACAATTGCGGGTGCACCATGCACACACACACACACAACCACAAGGAATTTTTATTTTCCCCAATCTCAATCCAGAGTCAGACACAGCTGCCAAATGAGTCCCTCTGACAGCACCTCCTACACAATGAGACACCGGAGCTGCAAACTGTGCTCCACAGGCGTTTTAATCGTGAATCCAGATGCTCTACCCCTTCGGTTCTCCGCACTGACCTTTCACTTGAAAGTCAATTTGTCAGTCTGCTCCATGTGTCTGAAGAAATCATCAAAGCCACCCTGCGGAGGAGCTCCCCGAGGGTTCCTCTGAATGTGGCTGCAACACAGCTACACTACACTAGGGGGAAATGTGCAGGTGGGGGGCAAGAGAGCTGGCAGCCCCCCTCCGCTCAGGGCTGCTTGGGTGCGTTCTGTTTCTCAGGAAAGACTGCATCACCGAGGGGTGGACACTGAATACCTTTGGGGAGGGAAGGAAGAAACAGGCACCTTCCCCTATCACATTTCCACCATCAACTTGCCCATAGGACCCAGTGAAATGGGAGGAGAGAGATCCTCCAGAGCCCCCAAAATCCAGGCATGTCTGATTTTCAGTCTGAGTTTCAATATTCTGCCAGCAAAGTCAAAGGCTGAGTCTGGAAATAAATACTCTACTGCACAGAGGTCCAAGGAGATAGGTATCACCAAAGATACTCTAAGTGTGAAAACAGCTAAAGAGGCACCAGGAGCTGACTGAGGACAACTCTGTCACTTTAAATTATGGGACACTCATGGGTATACTCTCTAGTTGATAGGAAGAGCTAGAAAGGGCCAGGCCAGTTACACCCCCTTCCATCTCCAGGTACTTAGAGCTCTCTTTCTACCTCCCAGAGCAACCACTCACCTCTAGACCTTACTCTCCTACACCACCCACAGCTGCACTCTGCCTGCCACCACACGTACATACTACACATATACACACACAAACCACCATCACCACCATGACCAAAGTATAACTCTTAACCAATCCTGTTGAGCTCTGTTGAGTGACTAGTCACTCTGAGAAGCTAACTGTTGTTAAATATGTGCACTGGAAAAGCATCTTCTGGGAGCCAAACAATCAAGATTATAGCTAGTTCTACCCCTGGCTAGTTGTGTGAGCTGGGGTATATCCTTTAACAACTTTGAGCCACTGGCTATTTGCCAAAACATCATGGAATGCACTTGTCTTGTTTTGCTTTGCTTTGCTTAAGTTAGAGAATGGTCCTTTGAGCAGCCCTCCTAGGCGTATTAATATAGAGTAGGTAATCACCCATTGCACTGGAATTAGGATTTGATTGAACTTTTTGTTGTTTCTGTATTGCTTGTTTGCTACATAGGGTAGTGGAGACAGGAGAAGTAGAGAAGGTGGGCCAGTTTGCATTAGAAGCCAGAACATTTTGGAAGGAAAGGGACAAAAAACCTATAGTTGGAACACCATGATTGCATCTTGGGAGATGATTTGGAGAAGGTGAAGATAATCCCAGGGAAGGTCCAGTAACAGAGAAGAACTGTAAGACTTAGAAAATAAAATTTCCTATAGGAAAAAAAAGGCTAATTTGTCCAGGCATACAGCTAGTACATAAGGTAATGTGGCCCACAGATGGCCAGTGTTAAAACCATTGAGGAGGAGGGAGATCTGCTTAAAAGGGGATTTCTTTACTTCTGGCCATGACAAAGTAACGGGTCCCAGACTAACCCACACACCATAAAAAACTATAAAACTAGAAAAATATATAAGCAACTGTTATTAGGCTTTGGACAAAAAGCAGTGAAACACAATGGTCCCTGAGATAAAAAGAAGATCACGTGGTAAGCTGCACAATTGTGCTAGGGATATGTTCATCATCATAGTGCATTAAGCTGAAATCCATGCAGACCATGGCAGTCCCACTGAATTGCCTAAGCATATATCTGAGTTTAGAATAATTAAGATGCTAGAAGAGGCTAAGTAATCAGAGAGGAAGGAACTATTCAAAACCCCAAGTGAGAGAATCTGTGAGTCGTTGGTTGAGGGTTGCTGGGCTAAACATGCACAGGGCAAGACTACATGAGGCTATCAAGAGACTGGCTACTGTGTGTTTGAAAGTAAAACAGAGATATGAGAGGAATAAGAAGTACTTGGGGATGTTGGAGTTCTGCTACAAGCAGAGTGAGAAACTTTGTTAATACCTTGTTAACACCCCAGGCAACTAGCTGAGATGTCAGAAAGGCCAAGCCTGAGGAGTAAGGAGCATACGTTAGAGTAATTCCTACTCTGTTTCTGCCCTAAAAGTGCTGCAAACTAAGCCCTGACAAAAGCCTCAAAGGAGTCAGAGTTTGGAGATTCTTCCGCCCGGCCCCAAGATGTAGGGGGTTGGGAAACACTTTGGGCTCTCCATAGATCTGCCATAATAAAGCAGAAAACTAAGACTTTACAAGTTCAGTGTAAACAACTAGTCATTGAACTGCCTACTGAAACAAAACTCAACGCCCTTCAGAGACTCTACAATGTAGCATTCACTAAGTTGAGCACACAATCAGGAATATCAAGATATGCCAAGAAAAAGGAAATTGTGACAGTCAAGAAAAAAAGCAAGCAATAAATATCTATCCTGTGATGGCCCAAATATTAGATATAGCAGACGAAGACTTTAAAATGGTTACTATAAATATCATAAAAGAAATAAAGGAAAATTGGGGACTTCCCTAATGATCTAGCGGTTAGGATTCAGTGCTTTCATTGCTGTGGCCTGGGTTCAATCCCTGGTTGGGAAACTGAGATCCTGCAAGCTGTGTGGCACAGACAAGACAAAAAATAAAAATAAAAAATACATTTAAAAAAAGGAAAATATGTTTAAAGTGTTAAAGGAAAAGATGACCTTAATGAGTGAAGATACAGGGAATAAAAACAAATGTAATTATAAAATAAAGAATCAAATAAAAGTTATTAAATAGAATAATAATTAAATTAAAAATTCAATGGATAATGGAGATGGCAGAAAAATAACAGACTAGAAATGGCAGAAGAACAGAAAAGTAACCACTGAAGAAAAATAAACAGATGCTCAAGTACTTATGTACAATTAAAACTAATACACATGTATTTGGAGTCCCAGAAAGAGAATAAGTAATAAATGAAAATTTCCCATATTTGTTCAAAAATATCGGTTTACAGACCAAGAAGTTCAACGAACCCCAAGCAGACTAAATACAAACAAAAGAAAAAAAAAGAAAAGAAAAAGAATTCACATCTAGCCACATCACAAACTGTTGAAAATTAAAGATAGAGAGAAAAGTCCTGAAAGCAGCCAGAGGAAAAACATAGGTTATATAAAGAAGAACAGCGATGCAAGTGACAGCTAACTTCTCATCAGAAGCAATAGCAGCCAGAAGATCATGGAATGTCATCTTTAATATAACAAAGGGGAAAAACCCCACTATCAACATGGAATCATATAAACAATTAATATTCTTCAAAAAGGAGGGTAAAATAACGGCATCTTCAAATGAGCAAAAGTTGATAGAATTTATTACAAGAAAATCCAAAAGATTTTCTTCCAGTTGAAGATAAATCATACCAGATAGAAACTAGAATTCACAGGAAGAAATAAAGAACACCAGAAATAATAAACGAGTGGTTTACCATAAAATATCATGTGCCTTCCTCTTATAAATTCCTTAAAAGAAATTGACCATTTAAAGCAGAACTAATAACATTGTAAGGTGAGGATTATAATGTGTATAGAAGTAAAAGATATAGCTAAAATTTAAAAAGCTGACAACACCAAATTTTCCGGAGCACGTAGAGCAAACGAGACCCTTTCACATTGCTGAGAGGAGTATAGCATGGTACAACCTCTTAAAAACTGTTAGGCATTTTCATATAATTTTAAAGATACATTGACTCTATAACACAGGAATTGCACTTCTAGGTAATATTTACTAAGAGAAATGAAAACATACATCCAAACACATACATGGCAGAAATGTCCATGGCAGCTTTATTAATAATGGCAAAAATAAACAGGGAAACAAAACAAACAAAAATAATCCAAAGAACTATCAATAGTACAATGGTTAAATAACTTGTGGCATCATTATACAGCAATTAAAAAGAATGAACTACTGATTTGTACAACAGCATGGATGACTCTCAAAACCAACATGACGTTCAGTGGAAGAAGCCAGCCACAAAAGAGTAAATACCATGTGATTCTATTTAAATAAAATTCTAGGACAAATATAACTTATTTTTTGTGATTTAAAAAATTGAAATAGTGGTTGCCTAGAGCCAGAAATTGTCTGAGAAGAGAAATTAGAAGAAACTCTGGGATAATAAAAATGTATTTTATTCAGAGGTGTTGGTTCTATGAAATGTATACATTTGGCAGAATCACATGAGAATACACTTAAAATTTGTGATTTCACTGTATGTAAATTTTACCTCAATTTTTAGAAAATGTACTCATCCTTGTGGAAAAAGCTAAGTCAGGTAATGTCATTCCTTGATTCAAACCCTCAAACATCTTTCCATCTCAAAGCCAAAGTGTGAATCCTTACAATGGTCTTAAGGTCCTATAAGTTCTGGTTCCCCACTAAATCTAATAATCTCCCTATTGCTCACTCTGCAGGTACATTGCCCTTTTCACACTTTTTTGAACATGTAAGCCTGCTCTTGTCACACCCCAGGGCCTTTACCCTGATCTATTTCTCTCAATAGTACTTAGCACCATTGAAAATAGCTTTTAAATCTGTTTACCCCCTGTCTCCCCCAAGTAACTGTAAGACACTTTATTTTGTTCATGTATAAATCTCCAATGACTAGGGTAATGCCTGGTGCATAATAACTGCTCAACAAATACTTTTGAAAAGAAATTTTTTTTTTATTAATTTATTTATTTGTGGCTGTGTTGGGTCTTCGTTTCTGTGCGAGGGCTTTCTCTAGTTGTGACAAGCAGGGGCCACTCTTCATCGTGGTGCGCGGGCCTCTCACTGTCGCAGCCTCTCTTGTTGTGGAGCACAGGCTCCAGACGCGCAGGCTCAGTAGTTGTGGCTCACGGGCCTAGTTGCTCCGTGGCATGTGGGATCTTCCCAGACCAGGGCTCGAACCCGTGTCCCCTGCATTGGCAGGCAGATTCTCAACCACTGCGCCACCAGGGAAGCCCTGAAAAGAAATTTTAAATGAATAAATTATTATTTTTTCCATTAAAAACATTTTGTGCTTCCATTATTCTCAATGGGTATAAGCTAAATTGTATCACTGAATGGAGCTCTGTCTAGCCAAAACTATGGATCTTTGGCTAAGGCTCCCAAATTCCCTGTGCTTCTGTTGGGACTGGGGGTAGTTGACAATGTATTAGAGTAAGGAACACTAAGGAGATAAAATGCTTAATGTCCTAAGAGGTGGTCTGGAAAGAAGTTTGGAGCATATTGGAGTTAATTGCTAGATCCACAAAGTGACTTTACATTACAAAAATGGAAGGTAAATTAGCATACCTTTAACTTCATGGGAAAGGAACTCACCTTGAACTAAAGTAGTCAGAGTTCATCTAATCAATTGTCACAAAAGAACTGGGATTAACTTCAAGAACAATTTTGCTTGGTTCATAGTGATAATCTCCTTACATTGTCTCCTAATCCAGTCCTAAGAAAAAACATGCCCATACTCTAAAAGGGAAGGGGTTTTTATACTAAAAAAATGAAGTATGGACAGCCACTACATGGAACGCCAGAGCAGGAACAAGTCTTTGGTGAAAAGAAGAGTCTTGTACCAAGACAGTGACCAATCTGAACATGACCACAGTGTCTGCCAATTTCATGAGAAAAGACTGCAGTGAGTTTATTCAGGTGGAATGAATGGCACCTTGAGCCATTATACCACTGTACAAATAACAAGATTTGACTCTAGCCATCTCAAGCAGGAAAATAATTTATTGGAAGGATATTGGATAGCTTCCAAATCAACATGAAGCCTGGAGAACCTGACTCAGAAAATGGATGGCAATCAAGGAAAGTTGGACAGCTAAAAACATAGCTGAGTTCACTGCACTGAAACAATCTGGTTAAAATATCTCCAGCTCTTAACATGTGATGTTGCTTTCATTGTCACCACATCCACCTTGGACACTAGCTGACCCCACCTCAAGTCTTTCACCTCTGCTGTCCCTGTCATCATAAAAAGCTTCTTACCTGATCCTTGGTCTGTACATCACTCCTTCAGGTCTCAAAGTCCTGGGTGGGAACCTAAATGTGATGGACCAAGTCTAGGCCACATGGCCATACTGACATCAGGAGGCAGAGAGAGGAAATAGCTACCTCCTTTGTTTCCCTAGTGTAAAGTAGGGTCCTGCTTTCACACCTATTTGGGGATTCTGCCAAAATAAAAAGAATGTTGAGATTCTGGATAGTCAAGTCTATTATAATTTATTCCTTTGTCTGCCTTACATCCTGACAAACACTTCCTCCCAAACTTACACTTCCAAAAATATTTTTACACAATATTGGTAGCCCATCTCATGCAGCCAAAAATATACTCACTTTTTCCCCAAACAGAGAAAAATAATAAGATTTTTTATCTATTCCCTCCAGTTTCAGTCCAAGTTCTCTGGCCATTGACCATTCTTCCTGTTACAATCCCATCTTGAATTTCTAAAACTGAAGATTAAATAGTAATTATAACCACCACCACCAACATGTTCTATACACAACAGGCATCTCTACGTGTAGACCATAGCTAGTATACACAGCTTTTCCCTCACTGCCATTCCGTGTTCTCTGCTTCAGCTATCACAGAGTAGGACAACTTAAACCAGAAACTGCATGCTTTAGAAATCTGAGCCCTTATTGTTCCTGCCTGAATAAACTTCCAATAGTCTTCTATTCATCTTTCCCACCCAAAATAATAGTACAAAATGTGCACTTAGGTTGCGTCCATGGTCCTGCCTTTCCTTCTTTTTAGCTGTCAGGATCAATCAACCCATCAAAAATTCAACTTCCTCTTTTCACAATTGGTCAGTGGCATGAGAGTCCCTGAATATCCAAGTGAATGTTTCAGCTCTAAGTTTTATAGAATTATTGTAATATCTCTTAGTTGAATCAAATATCCACTGGGGACTAAAATTATTAAACCATCAGGGCCCGGGGACAGAATGCAAAAGTTTGGTAGTGGGTTATTAGATGTGATTGTGAGTGTTTACCCATATTTCTTCCCCAAGGTTCCTGAATCTGTGTGTTCTAGAACAGGGAGAAAGAGGACCATTTATTCACCATTAACTCAAAGTAAATGTTTCATCCTAGGGATAGCACCCCAAATATGCAAGAAGTTGTCTACCGGTTGGTAGCCAGTTGGTATGATATCTGAGTCTTCAATAGATCATTCCACCTTTCTATAAGGTCAGTTGCTTCTGAATAGTGGGACAGATGGTTAGAACAGTGAATTCTATGGCCACTAGCCCACTGCCTTATTTCTTTCTCTGTAAAGTGAGTTCCTTACAGCAATCTACTTACAATTTTAATTTTTATCATAGGTCGGTTATATAGAGTCATCTTAAATGTTACTTCAACAGATTTAGAAAATAAATGTCAAGAAAAGCACAATGATTTTTTAAAACAAAAGTATGTAGAGTAAGGATTTCATTATGATGTTTAAGAGTTTAAATAACTTACATGATGAACGTGTTAGCAGAAGCACAGTGGGTCAGTAAAAACAAACCTACATGTAGAATAGGTGTCTATTTCAGTGAGCGCAATTTCTGCCCCTTCCATGATGGAAGTGTCCGATGTAATCAGTTACTACTGTGTAGTTGACTGGCCTTGCAGATATAGTGCCATCCTGGTGTTCAGGTCTCGTTGCTAGTCCTGGCCAGTGGGGGACTCAGCTGAGGTACTAGCCATAAGTCACCATAATGGGAGCATGTCCTTGTCATTAGTTCGTGTCATTAGACCCATTTCTGCCAACATAGCTGTTTTATTTATGAGTCCATTGATCAAACACCAGGGAACTACCCTGATGGATAATTTCAGTGAGAGTCATTCTGTCCTCCTGATTATTTAAAAATCTTTCCATAGAGGACTTTTGATGAGCATGCAGATTTGGTACAAATATTCTAATATTGTGGGTTCATTCTAAGAAGTGTATCCAGCTTTTTCCCTAAACTTCTGTATCACCAGTTCTCCAATATTTTTCCTTCTGAGCCTCAGGTTGTCTGGCCAAACCATTATCCACTGTCTAGGAATTGGATCTAGATCATTGCCTTAGGCAATTTCTCCTGGACATACCACTGAACATCTGCTCCCAGGGGAATTTTTATTCTCCACTGTGCTTTGGGACCACCCTTGAGGCGAATGCCCTGCAGCAATTTACAACCAAGAAAAATGGCTGGCCCTTTGCCATATGCTAGAGAGAATCTGACTTG
Organism: Neophocaena asiaeorientalis asiaeorientalis; assembly: GCF_003031525.2. Lineage (NCBI taxonomy): Eukaryota > Metazoa > Chordata > Mammalia > Artiodactyla > Phocoenidae > Neophocaena > Neophocaena asiaeorientalis. The sequence goes on from NW_020173691.1 coordinate 2,146,880, forward strand.
CCACAGGCAGGACACAATCTCTGCAAGAACCTGCAGTGAGTGGGACCGGTATCCTTACAATTGCATCTGAGGGAACACTGGAGCAGGGCTACTGATGTGGTAGCTCATATTCCCTTTGGTTCTGCCCTAAATTCTGGTATCACTGGAAACTCCCACCAAACCACTCAACCCACTTGGGAGGTGTACCCACCAGTCTTCACCCCAGGTCTATATTCCAACACAAACAGAGGCTGTCAAAATACATCCTGCCTCTGTGGTGGGCAGAAATCTGGAGAAATTCAGGGGGAAAAAATGCTTTAGAAATGGTTTTATTTCTGAGAACTTCTTGAATTTCCAGTCTTCCCCCCATAACCACATTTTCTTAGAGGTCGAGATCAGAGGTTGACTACCCTGGTGGCCTTTGAACCCTAATTAACCGAGGAGCCCATTTGGAGCCCCTGCCTCACTGAACTGCATGATGCAGCTTATAAAAAGATGTGGCCTCTAGTCTGTCAAATACTGCACATTCCACTGTCCTTGCTCAGGCCACTTCCTTCCCTATGGAGCCGCTGCCTGACTTTTCCAAAGCTGATATTAATATCACAGACCATTATAATAGAGTTATTTTCATGGAAGGCAGGGAGGAAGTCACGTGGCATTAATTGGTCCCACGGGGTCCTGAAAGTCTCCGTTTAGCATGTTGTTTTTACTCACATAAGCAGCAATGAAGTGGAAACAGTGAGGAAGTCGCTGTGATTGTATTAAATGAGTATTTTCTTTTTCTAGGACTTGTTTGGTTAATGAGTCATTATTCCTTTTTTAATTGTATGAGCATATGTAGTAGCTAGGCCAAAGGTACACGTGCATTTTCTTAAATGGACACACACACGCACACACTCACACACACATAAACGCACATATCTTGGCCACTGTCTGTTTGCCTTATTTTAACCTCTGCTGTGATGTCAGCTTATTGAAAGGTTGGGACACATAGAATCTAATCAAAGTGTATGAGTTTTGGTAATTTGGGGGAAAGGAATTCAAAAGCTCCTGAGCATATTAAGATATATTTCATCCTCTTTAATTAAGTTACTGAACCAGGTGGGTTTCATATCAGAATGCTAACATCACCAGAATCCATTACTTTCTGTTGGTATCACAAATTTTACCTTTCAAAATCCCATCATGGGGTTTTCCTGGTGGCGCAGTGGTTGAGAATCTGTCTGCTAATGCAGGGGACACGGGTTCGAGCCCTGATCTGGGAGGATCCCACATGCCGCAGAGCAACTAGGCCCGTGAGCCACAACTACTGAGCCTGCACGTCTGGAGCCTGTGTTCTGCAACAAGAGAGGCCGCGACAGTGAGAGGCCCGCGCACCACGATGAAGAGTGGCCCTCGCTTGCCACAACTAGAGAAAGCCTTCGCACAGAAATGAAGATCCAACACAGCAAAAATAAATTAATTAATTAATAAACTCCTACCCCTAACACCTAAAAAAAAAAAAAATCCCATCATGTACATCATCCCTTTTGACCTTTATAGTGAGACTGTGAGGTAGGTAGGGCCAGAATTATTATCTCTGTTTCTAAACTGGGAACTGATCTCCTAGAGGCACAGTGGCCTTTTAAAGATCCCGTAGCTAATAAGTGATGGCCTGAAAATTAAGGAAACCCAAGAAAGAAGTTGGGGCTCTAAGGAGACTTCACCATGGCTTAGAGGCCTTCATGAGCTGTACAGAGGACATGGCAGATTTTGGCGAGTAAGCCTGAGCTGTCACCAAGTTCTGCAAGTCTTCCTCCCCTCCCCAGGCAACTGCACATGACCCATTGACTCTGTGTTCTCAGGACTGTCTGCACTAACCGCAGTGACGAAATTCTATTTTGTAGTCAATAAGTCACAAGTAAATGATGAAAAACCCTCTTGAAACATTTTCTTTTGGAAGATGTTGATATTAGCGTAATTTGTGGATTCCTTGGACATGAGAAAGATTCTTTTGACAAAGATGCACCAGAAAGACATCTATCATGTATCCCTCAACAAGGCAGAGGTCGTGGATCATGAACTCTACTTCTTTTGAAGATTCTGAAATAAGAAAAATAAGATTCTAATAAGAAAATTATTAATTTTTCTCAGTCAAGGAGAGCTTTAGTGTGGCTCACCCTGACGGCTGAGTATTAATATGGATAAAGTTTCATAATCCTTTATATCATACTAATAAAATTTCATTCTCATGGCCAATAGGTCCTTCAGTCAGGTAGGAAATAAGTGCACATTTACTTAATTTAGTTGGGTCAAGGTACTAAAAAGCTGTTCAGTTACAAGAGCCAGTTTACTTCATATAAGAACAACCCAAAAATAGGGCTTCCCTGGTGGCGCAGTGGTTGAGAGTCCGCCTGCCGATGCAGGGGACACGGGTTCGTGCCCTGGTCCGGGAAGATCCCACATACCGCGGAGCGGCTGGGCCCGTGAGCCATGGTCACTGAGCCTGCGTGTCCGGAGCCTGTGCTCCGCAACGGGAGAGGCCACAACAGTGAGAGGCCCGCGTACAGGAAAAAAAAAAAAAAGAACAACCCACAAATAGATGAAAACTGCTCCTTGACCACAGATGTGACACCCTCTGGGACTCTGTCACCAGATCTTTACACAAATGCTCATAAGCATTCCCACCAGAAGACGGGGCAGAGAAAGCATGGCTCCACTTATGTCATCACTATGACCAGAAGCATGACTGAAAGGGCTGCTCCTACAGATGGTTTTTAACTGTCTCACCTTTGCAGAGGAGAGTATATCACCACATTGAGCTTTCAGAACCCACAGAAGTTCTGCCCCTCTTGAGAGGAAATCCAGAATGTCCAGTGGGACTGCTTGAGATGAAGCTGTGCACAGGCAATGGGAAATGAAGGACAGCTTACTAACCAGCGTGTGAATGGACTAAGGTCACTGATTCTCCCCTCTTGTCCTCCCTCCTTGTCATCTAATTGTTCACAAAAGCTCTATGAGGTCAGTTGAAGCAGTAGGTGAAAAATAAACTCATATAATCTATATTGTTTCTTCTGGGTCATTCTAGCTGAAGTGTGTTAAGAGGAGAATGTTGAATGTACTGGCTGGCTTGAGGACAGGAGGTCATGGGTGGATTTTGATTGCCCATAGCATCCACGTCCAAACCAAAAGGAGAGTCACAGGGGCAGAGAATGAGGAGTTATGGAGACAGAGCAGAATTATTTTTCAGTCCCTCACACTTTACAGATGTAGAAACTGATGCTCAGAGAGCATAAGGGCTGTGGCAATGTCACAGAACTCACTACAAGTGCTAGAATAAAACAAAAAAGTCATTTCATATTTGATAGCTAGCATTGATTAAATTGAATGTATATGTTTATTGAATATATATATTTGATATATTTTATTTATGGAACATATATATTCAATAAAAATTTCATCTTTGGCTTAGCTTTTTCATAACAGTTGTTTTCCATCACAGAACTGCAAGGACGATTTTCATAAGTCATCTGTTAATAATATTTTGTTTCAAGAGCCCACTATTCATCAGGCAATCCTAACGTGTGCTCTGAGGTGACATGCTTTTTGTTTTACAGAAGGGAACAGAATGAAATACACCTGATGACTAAAGCATGAAAATGCCTTTGAACCATTAGCCGACCTGCTCCTGTTTCTGCAGAGAGATCTTAAAGGCCTATACAAAGTGAAGGCCAGTGTTCCTCTTGGGAGATAAGAAAAGAGAGGGAGGGGGAAGGGGAGAAAGAACAATGAATCTCTCCATCCACCCATTTTCTTGTCACTGTGCAAACTCCCCTTATATCTGGAAGGTATGATTTTAAATTTTGCAAAATCTTGAAAAAGGAAACTTCTCTGTTGACACTGGAGAGACATAGGGCTTGGCATTGGGAGAGATGAAATTCTAGTTACACTTGGGACAGCTTTAATTGCAATTTATAATAAAACTCTAATTCAAGGCTCTACTACAGTCAGTAGAAAACTTGATTCAAGAACAGAAAAGCTTCTGGGGAACACAGTAGGCACAGGAAGTAACTGTTGGATGGAAAAAGGCAGGAAGAATACAAGAAGAGGAAAAAATAACCTCCAGCGAATAAACGAGGTTCTCCCCAACCCGTGGAAAAATCAAGAAATGCATATTAACTGTACTGTGGATTAAAGAAAAGCCACATTAACAATAGACAATGATAGATTCACCAAAAGTAACTACCGGAGAAAATGACAGGACCAGCCTAATTCCAGAGGAAACTGCAGGAAGAAACATATCTTTTATTTTCCCTTAAGGAAACAGAAAAATAGGTTCTGGCAACACTGAGCTTCTCAGAAACCTTACTGGCCAGGTTCACTCCTCTCATCGAAATTTTGATATGGGTGACACTCATTATTTTCTGGTAATTAAACCTCTTAACATAACTTTGTGGGAAGAGCGCTTGTCTGGTATTTCAGACATTCCTAAGATTCAAGGGTAGAAGATTCTACAACCCTGCAAATTTCCAAGAAACGTATTACCTGGGAGAATTCACCAACTGCTTGCGTGAGGAAGCTGCCTCTCGCTTTCAGAGCAGGTGAGAAACTTCGCAATGGTCTTCTGTTGTTTGTGGTGTTCCCTTCTCCTTCGCCCAGTCAGCTCTTTGACAAATTGTAGACGGTGGCGGGGGGGAGGGGCATTCAGGGATGTCAAAGAGAGTGTGAAGATGGGGGGCAGAGGACAGAAGAGGGAAGAAGACAGTTTGCTCAGGGCCAGAGAGAGGGGTCAGGGAGAGGCAAGCTCAGAGCCTCATGAGAAGCTCCTCTCCCACATTCACCCAGTTTATCCCATCCAGGAAAAATGTCCAGAAGAAAGAACAAATAATGGTTCCAGTTTCCTTCAGTCTTAATATAGAAAGCCCCCAAAGGTCCAAAACAATTTTAGAAAAAGAGCTGCAGGGCGGGGAGGAAAGAGCATCGTGCACCCCTGAGGAAATGAAGGGGAGGACAAACCGTATTGTTTTAATGTGACTGCTACAATCTTTGTGGGCTCTCAGCGCTGATCAACTGCAGCCTTCTGACCCCGAGACACGTATTGTTAAATTTTCTAAAGAAGAAAAGAATTCTGCTTTGGACACAACACCCTGAGTTATTCTATTTCACAACAAACTATTTAAGGAGGCTAAGCTATTAGTACTTTGACGCATTTGTCTCGTCGAGGAATGAATAGACAAAACCAAAAGCCTCATTTCCCTTCTCACTGAGTCTGTATATAGTTAAAGGGATCGAAGAAAGACAATCTGACTTGACTTTATAGAAAAGGAATTTTGTAAATGCTCAAAAAAATATCATTCTGGAAAAGTCATCAGAAATCAATTTAAAAAACCTTCAAAAATAGTTTTCCTTCCATTTATTGTTCAGTCATTTTCCCCTTCTTTATATGGCGTCGGGGATGACCTAAATCTCATGTAAAATGAGGGTATATCACTACAAGTGCACAATATGCTCATTGACTCTAGAACCAAAAAGCTCTAGCCTTTCTTCTATTGGGTAGAGTCTTGGCTTACATGCCCGCCAAAGAGTATGCATCACCCTAGTCAGTATCTGAACACTGACCACGCCTAGGAATAGTATACTCTGTGATATTTAACCACCAATAGAGGTAGGACTATGTATGAGTTATCAATTGCTGTGTAAAAAATTACCTCAACAGTTAGCAGTTTGGATAATATCTCATAATTTCTGTGGGTCAGGAATATGAGCATGGCTTAGCTGGGTGTATTCTGGTGCAGGGTCTCCCACAAAGCTGCAATGAAGGTGTCAGCGTGGGCTTCAGTCATCTCAAAGTTTGACTGCGGGCGGATCCACTTCTAATCTCACTCACGCGGCCGTTGGCAAGCTTCCTCAGTTCTTTGCCATGTGGGTCTCTCCATGGGGCTGTACACAATATAGCAGCATACTTTCCCCAGCATGAGGCTTACAAGAAAAAGAGCTCAAGAGGATACCCAAGGTAGAAGCCTGTCCTTCTGCAACCTAATCTCGGTAGGGTCATCCCATCACTTCTGCCATATTCTATTCATTAGAAGTGAGTCAGTAAGTTCGACCCACACTGAAAGGGAGAGAATTACACGAAAGCCTCAATAGTAGGAGGAAGGGATCGTCAAGGGTCATCCTAGAGGCTGCCTACCCCACAGTCCCTGACGCACAACAGCAGCTTGAAACATTAAAGCTTCCTAGAATTAATATATCAATGGGGCAACTTCTATTAAGAGAAAAAATAGCAGCTGAACTGAACTTAGTGTGATTTATAGATAGGTAACTTGTAAAGGCCATAATCTGAATGATCTGACAACTATTGGAAACAAAGTATGACAAATTCCCTGTTATCACTATCAAATTAAGAGACTAAAGAGAAATAGTGCATTCACTCTGATGTGTTGGTCATGCTACATTGGTTATGGTTACACTTCAGTCATTCGGTGAATGTAGCAACTTGACATATGAACTGCCTTTGAGAGAAATTTGGTTTAGAAGCCTCAAGACTTCATCTCAGAACAATTTATCACTGAACCTACACAGTATAAATGTAACCAATCCTACCTCGAGTTGCCTGTGTGTGTGTGTGTCTGTGTGTGTGTGTGTGTGTGTGTGTGTAAAAGGCAAAAAGGTTAACCGTGTTCTGTATATGAAGTTGAAGATCTTTTCAACCTATTGCAGCCAACAGCTCTATATTATGATAAAAGCTTATCAACCACAATTCAGAAATTGAGGATCTTGGCCATGTCTTCCTAGATTAGTGGGGATTATAAAAACCAAATGGAATTTAGAAGTAGCTAAAATAGTAGTTTTAAAAAAGAAAGAAAAATAAACAACTATGGAGAACTTACTAGCCTACTGGAATTTGATTTCCTAATCTATTAAGTAAATTTACTCTCTCTGATTTGATTTTCTACTCAGAGCTTGTCACTTAGAATTCATCTTCTGATTCTCTAGAATGTTTTAGGATAAGGCTAACATAAGCATAATATGTTTTCATATGGCTACAAAGATATCACATATCCATAAAGTGAAGTGTAACATGTTTGGGGCTCATTGTGTTATCTTTGAGAAACCCAAGTGCACATGATCATCCAGCCTTTAAGTGACAATCTGGTTACCTATTCTACCTACCAACCATCCCTCTAACCCACACACTTACATTTCCTTAACCAGGAGGCTCGCTGCCTCTACTTCTATAAATGCAGCATGATTACAACCCTGAGAAGGCTTTTGTTCTCTAGTATTTGGAATCCTTAAAATTGTGTGAAATTGCACAGTTATGAAAATTGTTGGGAATATGAAAGTGTTTGGCTCCTTTCCCCTGATCCAGAAGGTACTGTGTGTTCTTTGGATCCCAGACAACTTTCTGGGCAGTTCCAGATAAGGTATCCAATAACTTCACTCCATGTCCCCGTTTTTCTTGCCCTCATTCCAGAAAAAGTTGGAGAGCTGCCTCCCAAATGATTTTATTGTGAGGAAAGTTATTATGAAAATGTACTCCACTGATTTTACTGACCTCCAAAACACACTCCCTAATTAAGTGCAAATGGGAAACTGACTTGGAGCAGGTTGTCTGTGATTTTGGACTTGGGAGAAGTATTAAAGTTTATGAACTCGATATGCAAGCTCCATCTGCCAAATGAGGAATTTCTTATTTCATTTGGTAACTGCACTGAGATTATATAATGCTCCTCGGAAAGCTCTAAATGCTGAAGATGCGTAAACCATCTGTCTGTGTTGAAAAGTCAAAAAATACACTACCCGCACAATGTGTCTCCGGGCATAACTAATTATGTATCCAGAGAAATTTCATCAGAGAGTTTTGATAGGGGGTTTTAACATTGAATTTCTACATAACCATAAATTTTTACAGCACTAAAGAGGCAATGATTATATCCATGCTCTCACATCCTTTTATAGGAAGCTAGGGTTATTCAGATTTAATATTTAAAGAAATCTGAAGACCTGGCAGAGAGAAGTGGAAGGGAGTAGGCAGGAAGGCAAATTGACTTTTAGCTCTTCCATAGCCTCTTTCCCTCCCCTGCCAGCAGGGGGCAGAAGTAGCAGAGGAAGTGAAGCTTGCTTTCTCTGAACGTGAAGATATATAAACAAGGAGAGAGGGTGAAAGTTGCCTGAGGTTTCCCTATTCTCCAGTGGCTTCTTACTGGCAGAGCTAAGCGTCAGGTGTAGTTCTGAATTCCAGTTCCGTCATGTACTAGCTTAGTTTATAACAAATATTTATGATAATAATAGTAACTAATATTTTGAGACCATATTCAGAGCCAGGCACTACATTAAGCGCTTTATGTGCATTATTTTATCCCATCCTTCAGCAAAGTAGGATGAGTAGGTACTGCTATTTATTTGTCTCTGAAAAATGAGAAAACCGAGGCTTAAGATATTAAATAACTTGCTCACAGTTACATAGTTCAAATTATAACGATTATGAACAAGAACTGGAACATTCGTCTTTAACCCAGGCATCAATTCTCAACTTGAATCAATTTGTTTTTATACACTTTTTTTCATTCAATTCTTTAACCTGACAAAGTAGATGCAACTATTTTTAGTTATTTTGTTATTACCCAAAGTGTAATACATGGAATACACAATTATTGGGTGAATTTGAATGTGTCTGTGTTGCCAGAGTAATTCAAGAAAATTCGATTTTCCCCCAAATTACCAAATTGGCTAAGAACAGTGATATTTTTGAGTAGTATTTTCACTTAGATATTATGTAGTCTCCCTTTCTTTGAATAGTATAGCCACACGTTGGATATGTACCATTTGTTGCTATAATCCTCTGTAGTTGTTTTGACAACAATGTGGGACATAGTTAACAGCACAGGGTTTACAATCAGACCAAAGTTCTGCTCTTCCCTCTCTGAGCCTCAGAACCCTCATCTGTAAAATGAATATATTCATCATTCGGGACTCATTCACCTGTTGAGGGTTAAACAAGCGAATGCAGGTAAATTATTTAGCCTGGCTCTGGCACATAGGAAGTACTCGGTGGCTGTTATTATTCTGACACAAAGTCAAACTTGGAAAACAAGTGTCGAATTCCAACAAATGTACAGATGCTTTGGTTCTGGGTGCCAAAAGTCCAGATGTTTGAGAAACCTCAGATGTTAATTGTCATTAGTGTTCACGGGTATAGTTGGCACAAGATGACCACAGATTACGTTCAAGGGCAAATGGGGGTTAATGTTCTTCCCATTCATGCACAGTCGCCCTTTGTTAGGAACTGAAAATACAAAGATATAAAGGCTTCCCCTTTCCATGCCTGCCGAAGAGATTACGGACAGTCAAAAGGCAACTTTTTTTTTTTTTTTTAAGGTACTTGAATTCCTTTTAAAATATTAAATGGGGGTAGAAAAAGCATTTCTTAATTTCCTATACTTTTCAGCTTTCAAACATATCACAAAAATCTAAATATAATCCAATATTATTTTCTTCACTCTCATCTTGAACAGCTCCACGTTGAAAATAAAGATCCATGATTGATCATCTCCTTTTTTGTTGTTTGTATGTGTACATACTATTTTAAATAGCTGACTCCTCAAAAATAAATAACTTTTATGAGCCATAAATTCCTTTCAGTAGAAAATTCCTTCTTAAAACTCTGCCCACGTAATAAAATCTGACATATAAAATCAGAATTAACACATTAAATACATTAGAAGGTAATTGTTTGTACGATAGAAGAACTGGCCAAAGGGCATAATTCCTAATAATTGTAAAAATATGACATTACTTCACACACTTAAATTTCCTCAAACATTTCTGTTTTATTGACATTATTTTAATTTTTCTCACTCTTCTCCTTATGTATTCTACATAGTTTAATAGTTTTCAAAACACACATAACCTCACAAATTTTTTTTCATGCTCAAATGAGACAAAGTTATTCCTTGTTTATGATGTCTTGGAGTATGAGAAAAATAAAATGTAGAATTTTCCTAAAATCTATCTCAAACCCTAGATGCTATAGCTAATCAAAGGGAAGTGTGTGGATAGCTTTGAAAGTAAGATTTTAAAATAGTTTTCTATAAAAATTATAGATTACCCAGTTCCTATGAAGTCGGTCCTTCTAAAGTTAGAATCTACTCCTGTTTCTGCTTTTAAACCTCTACGAAGGACTATTCTAGACAAATCAGCAGACAAACCACTGCACTGGCCCCAGAGTCAAGCGCTGAGCTGGACACCATTCTAGAATGAAAAGGGCAGCACTGTAGATCCCAGATAATCAGTCCTTCATAGGTTAGCATAACCTGGGAACAAAAGTGGTCACCTCAGATATCTTTCAAAATCACTTTATTATTGATCTGTTTGATCAGGACTGGAGAAGAAGACCCAATTTATCTCCTATGGTTGTAGGTCAATCTGGAGGAAGAACCAACAGGGCAAGGTGGTAAATTAGTGCAGTCTTAATCATAGAGGATGGGTATGAGAGAATGCCTTTAACTCGCTTATATCCTTAGCTTAGAATACTCTGTGGGACTATTTGTGAACTTGATGAACCAATTAGTCAACTCTATGGCTAGCACCTAGCACATAATAGGTGTTCAATAAAAAGTCTGATAAATTAACAAATTCAGTCCAATCCTGTCAGTTTTTTCTCTTGATGGCCAATCATCTACTGAGTCATATAGCTGCCTCCAGGCTTTTATTCGAAGACTTGCAAATTCTCTCCCATGTCTCCTTGTTTCTCTCCTGTTGAGGAGCCTGACAAAGAGGGCAGTGGGGGTGGAGAGCGAGCCTAGACCAAATGGAAGGCTCGCCAGCTCGCTAGGGAGGTGAGAGACCCGTCACCCCCTCTCTGGATCTTCTCTGGTGACTTCAACCCATGATGATGCAACTTCATGCTCTCAAAGGATCCTACAAACATCAGTGCCATTTCTGAAATGCTGGAATCCAAGTCATCTAAAATGACTTACAAAGAGTTATGACAAAAATAATGATGTATTTAATGATAATTTATCAAAATCTGAGTAATTCTATTATATAAGCCAGAATAACAATAATCCTCAGTGCAAGTTAATATAAAGAGAAAGGCAATACATTTTCTAAAAGACTAATAATCATAATTATTTCACTGACATTAGACTACCTGTCTCAGTAGGAAGTGACAGTGTAAGAAACTTCCCCATTTTCCCAATTTTCCAGATATTCTATCTAGGAAAATCTTTTAAAGGCACACACACACACACACACACACAAGCAACCAATCAAACAGCAAAACAATTAACTGGTCCTATTTTTAATATAATCATTTCCACCACTTCTTGGCTAGCTGATACATGCCAGAGACTTTATAAGCCTTCTCTCTAATCTCTGCATAAGCCCTGTACCAGGGTCTTGAATTATTGTTGAATCATTATTCAAATTTGTAAAAGTCAGGAAGAGACACTTGCCCTTTGCAAAAGATTAAACACAGCAAATGTATCTCCAACTCCTTTAAACTGTCCAGGCCACATGAAGAGGGAAGAGAGGTGGTTGGTTCATGCATGTAATCCACTGCTCTCTCACTGATATCAGCCCCTCCTACACTCTCAGCCAAATTCAAACAGGACCAGAGTCAGGAGATCCAGCAAGGAGCCCTGGTTCTGTGGCCTTGAGTCCTTCAACTCTTCTGGGTGTCAGCCTCTGCACACACGTAAACAAAAGTGTTAGATCATAACCTAACTGCTAACGGGGTCCCTTCACATCCTTGTTTTCTGTAACCAAGATGTGTGGCTGCTTGATCCAGTGGGGAGATATAGATGAACTCAACATGGTACCTGAAGTCCACTCCTCCGAGGACAACTCAGCGGAGAACATATCAATACCATGCTTCTCACACTGAAGAACATGGGCCCACATGGGTCTTCGGCATCCTGGTAGCAAATGTGCAAGCTCCAGAAAAGCATGAAGTATCTTCCTGGTGTATTAATTTTTCTTAAAAATGTTTGAGGAAAATCCATTCTTTAATGTCAAAATAAAGAATTTATGGTGTGGAATTTAAAATTCTCACAAACATATAAGATAAAACAGGAGGCAGTAAAGATGTTTGTCCCTAAGGGTGTGGTTCCTTAGATATACTTTATATCCTCTGCAGTAGGAGTTCTTTGGTAAAAAATTATGTGAAGTTGTCAACGGTGGTATTTGGAGGACAGGTACACTCTTGTATTGTTTTCTTTCTGAGTCCTTGGCAGTCACTGAGTAGGAATTTTATTCTAGGATAGCAAAGAACCCCAGAATAGGACGGAGGTCTACCAAGGCCTGGGTAGCTAGAGCTGTCATTAATAAAGGCATGTCTACAGGAAGGGCCCATTAAAATGGGCTGTTTCTTGATTTTGTTAAAGGCAAATTCTTGGAAATGATGCTTGCCTTTGAAACTCCATTCCCTGAGATTTTTGGCTAAATCTAGATGTATCCCCAGAGTCAGCTTCTAAATGAATGTTGTCTTCCCCAAAATCCAGACTTGATGTTTTGCAAACCATTAAAAACCATCTGCCATAACTGAATCATTATCTTTCCTGGGGAACTGCAAACACATATGGTTATCCCTTTGTTATTTCCCTGACACTATGCCAGGCGAGTGTATCCATAACCCAACTTCCAGGTCAAAGTCTCACAAGATCTCAGACCTCTTTTCTTATCTGATATGAATGGGAGATGATAAAAATGCTGCTGAATAATGTGAAAGAAAAGAAGTGTGTGTTCTGTTTGTTCCCTCTAGAAATCTCTCGATGGGAGGAGGAAGAGGGAGAAGGGAGAATGGGATGGGAGGGGCAGGGGATTGGGCTGCAGGCAGGCAAAACTATACAACATGTAGACAAAGACAAGCTCATTCCCAGGGTTCCACTCCTCTGGTCAGACTTGCCAGGTTTGGCCACAGCCCCTTATCCATTTTCCAAACCCACAAGATTTTTCATTACTCATTTGGTGGCAATACTTCACCTGATCTGAACTCATTGGATAGTGAAGCCTGATCTGAACTGATGTGATACTATTTATAGTCTTTATTTGTGTGACCTAGTGAGGATATTAATCGATTTCACGACAGAAATAGCCATGTATTTGACTACAGTTGTTGCATCAAACCCTGCTGAGGATTTTGATGACAGTCTACACACCATATAGCTTTCTATATGCTGTCAACAAAACGATGAATCAAACCCTCGTTTGCACTATTTATCTATTTCCATGGTGTAAAGACTCATTTCCACGATGATATCGTTGAATGTGGAGTAGGAAACAAACACGCAGTCGTACGCCATAATACATTATTAACACCATAAAGTTACTGTCCAGGGCTTATATAACAGTGAAATGTGGTGAAATAATTAGGAAATAAAGAGTTTTGAGTATTTATTAGTTTGATTTCCTTTCAGTTTATTCCAGTATAATCTTTTATAATTGAAATTGTAATAATGGCTGTGGGTAACCACTAGCTCACAGAACCCCTAAAAATTTAACCCTAGGCTCTCCTGAGCAGCTCTGCTCTGGCTTTGGCAACTGCCTGCCTCCAGCCACTGGACATTTGGCTGGACCCGCCCACTGAAATTCCCAGAAGCAATTCCACTCCAGGCAGCAGGCAGCCTTTACCACAAACTGCTTCTCAGATAACCGTTTGCCCCTTTTTCTGATGCCATGAGCTGCCGTGGACGGTTGTCTTTTTCTTTATTCACTATTAAGGCCTTTCTTAGAGACTGTTCTAACCTTTTCAGCATTTGAAATCTTATTAATTAAAATAAGATTCCTGGGCTCCCCTGGTGGCGCAGTGGTTAAGAATCCACCTGCCACTGCAGGGGACACGGGCTCGAGCCTTGGTCCAGGAAGATCCCACGTACCACAGAGCAACGAAGCCCGTTGAACCGCGCGCCTAGAGCCCGTGCTCCGCAACAAGGGAAGCCACCGCAATGAGAAGCCTGCGCGCCACAACGAAGAGCAGCACGCGCTCGCCGCAACTAGAGAAAGCCCGCGGGAAGCAACAAAGACCCAATGCAGCCAAAATTAGATAATAAATAAATTTATTTATTTAAAAAAATAATAAGATTCTTCTGAGATCAGTAGAGGTTTCCCAATAATCCTCTTTGCTAAGATGCCTGGACTACTTACATCCACGTCCAATATTTTTAAATATATAAATGGACTAAACAATAAATTGTTTCATTTAAATCTGCTCATTGCTGGCAGTGGGTTACTCACTCTTAAGGTTACTTGGAACATAATCTGGGCAAAGCTTCTTTCTTGCAATAACTTTAAAAAGCCTGGCATCCTTAGTGAGGCCCCTCTACCACCCACTCAGAGCTGTAAGATGTCACTAGAGTCAACTTCCTTCCTAATTCAGGGTCCCCTGACACACTCACCCTTGACTTTGTCACCTCATAAATGTGTCACTTCCAGCACCACCTTCCTTCTGAAGAAAATGTTCTGCCCACCAGGAAGACGTGGACGTGTCTGGGAAACACGGAACCTGAACCAAGATGAAGGAATTAATTTACTCAACCAACTTACATTAAGTGGCTCCAGTACCCCAGGCCCTGTGATAGACCCAGGAATAAGAAGGAAAAATGCCCATCTTCAGATCCCCATCTTCAGACTCTACCAGTGGTTCTCAACCCAAGAGGCACTTTCAAACTTTAAAACCTACAAGTGTCCAGGCTCCACTCCCATCTAATTAAATCACAATTCCTCAGGGTAGGACATAGGCAATAGAATTGTTTAAAGCTTCCTCATGTGTTTCCAATGTGAGGCCAGAATCGAAACCCAATGAAATAATAGTTAATAGTTTCCTCCCTTTGCATAAGCACCATTAGCCATGCTGTTCTGTATCCTGAAAGCACCAGAAAACACAGAAAACTCTCACTACCCATTGTGGACCAAGAACACGTGCCATTGGTATCACCTGGGAGCTTGTTAGAAATGCAGAGTCTCAGGCCCCGTCTCAGACTTATGGAATGAGAATCTGAAGTTTAACAAAAATCCCTAGGTAATTTGGATGCATCTTAATTTTGGAAAATACTAAACTGAGGCAAAAATCCTGTTTTCGAGAAGTTTTCAGTCCACAGGGGAAAATACATGTAAATAGAGATAATTACAAAACATTGTAATAAGTTCCATGCTGAGAGGTGTCCAAGTTATTCCATGAGGACCAACCTCCTGGACAATGGATGGAGTGGGTGATGCTGAGCAAAGTTGTACATGAAGAGTACAGATTAATCGGGAATAACAGATTGCAGGAAATAGTCCCGTGTTGCCAAAACATAAGTGGACACAAGGAGTGTGTCCACTCCTTGTGTGGCTGCGCTTTCCCAGATCCTAAGGTACCCTCCGTCAGCGTCAGGAGTTAAACCTTAGTCATCCCCACCTCCCCTGAAAGAGAATACACTTCCAGGCTAGTGATCCTCCAACTTGTCAAGGTAAAGCTTTCTCACAAAGTGCCTTGGAAATAAAAAGAAAAAACTTAGTTTTTTTTTTTTTAAAGTAGTAGAATATACACACTACTATAAATAAAATAGATAACTAATAAAGACCTACTGTATAGCACAGGGAACCCTACTCAATACCCTGTAATGGCCTATATGGGAAAAGAATCTAAAAAGGAGTGGATATACGTATATATATAACTGATTCACTTTGCTGTACAACATTGTAAACCAACTATACTCCAATAAAAATTAATTTAAAAAAATAAAAAAATAATAAAGTAGTAGAAAAATGAAATGGGCCTGGTATACCAGTGATGCTTCCATAATATTTCCTTATGCTACCTGTATTAATCAACTAGAGCTGCTATAACAAGATTCCACAGAGTTGGTAGCTTAAACAAAAAACATTTATTTTCTCATAGTTCTGGAGGCTGAAAGTCTAAGATCAAGGTGTCAACAGGACTGGTTTCTGGTGAGGACTCTCCCTAGCTGGTAGATGGCTGTCTTCTCACTGTGTCCCCACATGGCCTTTCCTCTGTGTGTGTGGAGAGAAGAGGAAATCTCTGATGGCTCTTCTTCTTCTTTTAAGGACACTGGTCCTATTAGATGAGGCTCTCTTAATATCCATTTCCTAGATTTCAGTCTGTATAAATTAGAAAACTCAAGTAGTTCTTTCAGAGTATAGCACACCTCTTTCTCTTGTTCATACATCACTCCTCACCTTTAAGGGCCTACAGGGCCTTGAGTCTAGCTATAGGTCTAGAAGCAAAGAGGGGTTGGGGAGGAGTGGGTCTTGAGGAAAATCAGCAGTGTCTTGCAAAGCAACTGCCTCAGAGAAGACCATTCAAGTTTCCTCAGGCAATTAAGGGTTAATCCCCTCAGACCCTCAAATGGGGGCGGACACTCTTCTACTGGCAAAGAAGACTCATTCGAATTTAAGGGCCCAGTGTCCCCAGGTCCATCAATGTCTCCCCACATGTTCCCATCCCAACTTCCAGGACCCTGTTCCTTCCCAGTCCATTTCCTCACTCTACCAGTAGATACTCCACAAGGCTGGGAATTCAATTTTCATTGTGATTCAGCCATTAGCAGGAGAGATTCTGTTTTTGTTCTTAGCATTCTCAGTCCTGTGGCTATAGGAGATAAGGGTCTATCAGAGCAATGTAGAAGTTTCCAGGTCACTTATGTGGCACTTGAGCTGGGACTTTGAATCGTTGAGGCTCATCCCATTTTTTTTTTTCCCCTACTTAGTCCAGCAACATTAGTAGCAACCAGCCAATCTCATTATACTCGTTAGTTTGGCAAACATGTTTGAAAGTATCCTATACATGGTCACCCAGATCCTTGCTTCTTAAACGTGCTTGATCAGGAGTATGAGTGGTGACATTTTGCTTTCCTCTATTGCCAGATAGAGCCATGGAATCAGTGCTCTTTACTACTGGAAATAGTCATTAGTGTTTTTAAATCTAATCAGATTAAAGATCCAGCTCCAGAAAACCCAGAATCAATTTAGAAAATTCATCCTCAAGACTGTGTTCCACTACATCTTTATCCCTGTCCTGTCCCTAGGTTCTTCAGAACCATTTTTTTTTTTTAGATTCCATATATATGTGTTAGTATACAGTATTTGTTTTTCTCTTTCTGACTTACTTCACTCTGTACAACAGACTCTAAAACTACTCTTGTCACCAGAATTAAGGATGAGGCCCTAATCCAATAAGACTGATGTCCTTGCAAGAAGAAGAGACCCCAGAAACCTCTCTTTTCTCCAGACACACAGAAGAAAGACCATGTGAGGACATGGAGAAAAAGTGGACATCTGCAAGCTGGGAAGAGAGGTCTCACCAGAAACCCACCCTGTTGGCACCTTGATCTTGGACTTCCAGCTTCAGTCTGTGGTATCTTGTTATGACAACCATAACTATTCTGACTAACACACCACTCATCACTATTCTCATGAAATCATCAGTGGAAAGGTTGTCAGACCTAAAAAAAAAAAAAAAGCGGGTCATCCCCCAACAAACTCTGCCCAAGTCAGATCACCATGTCAGTGACTCACCCGTTTAACCATTCATCTATTAATCCATCCATTTCTTGAAACATTTCACCAAACTTTATTGAGCGCTACTCTGTGCCAGACACTGTGCTTATGTTGGCAATACAAAGTTATGTGTCCTGTCCTCAAGGAGCTTGCAATTCAGGTATGTTCACTGTTACTTTTTAAAATTAATCTTTAATTACACAAGTAAAACATAAATATAGTATACTTTAAAAAAAAACCACAACCAATAAATTTAAACTCCTCTTCAACTCATTGCTATCCTGTTATGATTTTTAAACTGTTATTATTTTTCTAATTATACACATACCCACAGAAACTACTACTATAGGCATCAACTGGTACTTACTTTCTTCATTCAACAATACATTTTTTAGCACTATCCATATTATGATACAAAGATCCAGTCTATTCCTTTTAACTGTTATAGAATAGCATGTCTCATAAATGCAATGCATTTTGTTGAGCATTGCATTATTTGTGGGCCATTTAATTCACTATTACTTTAACGAACACCTTTGCACCTGTCTCATTACACACATGTGCAAGTGTAGGTTAGATATGAAAAAGGGGGATTACTGGGTCTATGCATTTTTAATTTTAATGAATACTGCTCAATTGCCCTCCAAAATGGTATATAAACCACACTCCCATCAGCAATCTGTTGGAGTACTGGTTCTCCACAATCTTCCTGGTACTTGCCATTCTCCACATTTTACTTAAATGTTTGTTTGCTCAATTTCTGCCTAGTTGAAGGGTAAAAATGGTGTCTCATTTATTCTTTTATTCTGCATTTTCCTCATTAGTAATGTTGACCTCTAAGAAACAACAGAGCCAGTTATTATAACAGCAAAATCAGTTTGTTTGGGAATAGCAGAGGATTGTGATTCCAGACAAGCAAACTGTGGTAAACCATAGTCAAGTCCAGAGAACAGAAGAGATGGGCTTGCTCTTACAGAGGAAACGAAGAAACTGGGGAGTGCTGTGGTGCTTCTTCACTGGCTGCAAGCGGTGGGCAGCTTGTTGCTGGGTCAGAAGGCTGGGTGTGTGAGTTCCCCCTTCAGGGCTTCTTGACTCCATTGTAAATGAAGTTTCCTTTATTTATTTTCACAGTACGTACTTAAAATGATCATCTTTTCATATTTTATTGACTACTTGTATTTCGTCTTCTGTGTAATACCCATTTATATATTTGGCCCATTTTTTTAAGTTGAACTGTCTGTTCTTTTTGAATTGGTTTGTAGATAGTCTTTATATATTGATATTTGAGGGGCAAATATGTTGTCTGTGAAATATTGTCTGGAAAAATCTTCTTCAAGTCTGTTATTTGTATTTTATTTTTGCTTATGGTATCTTTCCGTTATATAGAAGTTTTCTTTCTCTCTTTTTATATGGTCAAATTTATCAATATTTCCTTTTATTTTTGTTTTTTTAAATAAATCATTCCTGAGGTTTTATAACATGTATGTAAACATTTTGGTCTTTAATCCATTTAGAATTTTTTTGACATAAAGTGTCAGGGGGTTGGAATTTTTTTCCATATGGAAAGCCAATTGTCCCAGTACCATTCTCTCCTGACTTTCAAATGTCACTTTTTATTCCAAATTTTTTATTTTTTTGGCTTGCATGTTCTTAGTTCCTCAACCAGGGATTGCACCCAGGCCCTTGGCAGTGAAAGCATGGAGTCTTAACCACTGGACCTCCAGAGAATTCCCTCCAAATTCTTATATATGCATGTACTTATTTCTTTATTCTAGCTTCTTTATTATTTATTCTGATCTATTCCTCTCATGCTGTCCCACAGCAACACTACAAACTCATAACGTTTTAATATCTAGTAAGACCAATTCATTTTTTTGCTCTCTATCAATTTTATCTTTATTAAAACCCTTACACATGAATTTGAGAACCAGTTTATAATGTTCTATGAAAATTCTGGCAGTCACACTACATTTATGAGGCAATTGTGGAAGAATTAACAGCCTTATAATATTGAGTCACACTCTTCATAACCAAATTACCTGAAATATACTCACTGACACGCATTACGCTCTGAATGCACCCAGCTAGAAGAACACTCCAGAACGCCCACATATTTCAAATGAGATGAGAGCTTACACACCCTTTTGTGACATCTGCTCTAGTTAATATTATTATGGAGTTTAATTAAGTATTACACAAAGAGAGAATTAGTGTTTCTCGCAAAGCTAAATTGAATGCTTTGAAAAGACTCAGTGAAGGGAAGTTGATAAAATTAGATGTAAATGACAAATTAGTCAAATATTAGGACAAGCAAACTGTGAAATTCTAGAAGGATTCTGCTCTCAGATTGCTTCATTGATACTTTCAACTACTCATTTCACTTCAAAGAAAATGAAACTGAACATTGAGATACTGCCTTTACAGATATGATTTATGCAAAAAAGTCAGTGAGGAACTCCAATCAATGGCCTTGCTTAAAGGTAAGACTTACAGTTCAGCTCTATGGAAAAATACTGGTGAATAAATGTAAATTTATATATTGAAATATGCAATAAAATATTTTAGGCTTACATATATCTTTGTCTTTAATTATTCCATGCCATAAGAGACTTTTTATCATCAACTGACCAATTATCAGTCCCAATCATGACAGAACAGAGGTTTTCTAGAATATTTCTCTCTACTTATCCAGGTCTTCAATGTCATTCAGTAAGCATTTTTATCATTTTTTCAAAAAGTTTCAAAAAGCATAAATTCTTGTTAATTTTATTTGTAATTGCTTTATAGTTTTGCTACTATTGTGAAATACATTTTTATCAGTGATATGTTCTAACTGCTTTTTGCTAATTAAAGGAAAGCTACAGATTTTTGTACATTGGCCTTGTATTTGTCTACTGGTCCTTCTGATAGACCATTTTATTAATCTTAATATTTTGCTTAATAACTAATAAATATTAATAATTATTTGGGAAAGATTATATTAGATCATGAAATCCTCAGTATGGGTTTCAGGTCAAGTTCCCTAGGAAGTAGATATTTTCATGAAGAAAGTGTATTAGGAAGATCTTTCCAGATTTGCCCCTGTTGGAGAAGGGAAAGTAGCAGGACTGGGCAGAGTGAGAAGTTATGATGCTGTCACAACAAAGGCCACAGGGTTTTCCCCCAGAGAGCTTCTGTGCTGGGATGGCCCTGAGGAGTTGCAGATATGAGGCAATAGGGCCAGACCTTTCTATCTTCAATTTTTCCAGTCTTTGTATATGACCCACACCCAGGAACAAGATGTGAGCTTGTGTAAGGCAGCACTCTTCAGCCAAGAGCCAACCACCAGGAGGGGGAATTCAAGTAGCTACGAGCCTTCATCCATCAACAGTCATAGCAACTGGGAGAGTGAGTGTTCCAGTCATGAAAGAGGAGGATAAGGATGGCACACCACAGCATCCACTACAGTATGAAATAAAAATTTTGTTCTTTTTGCTTAAGTATTTACATCTCATTTAATTGTTAGTACCTTTTAGCATGTGTCTAGGCCCCTTGAGTATCATACTGAATTAGTAATAGCAGGCACCCTCATCTTTCTCCTGGGCTTTAACTGGACTTTTAATGGTTCACTGTTACATCATATTTGCTGTAAGCTTCTAGTAGATACTCTTTTTAGATTAAGAATATTGTCTTTTACTCCAAAATAAAATGATAAAAATTTTTAGCATGAATAAATATTATAACATATCAAAGCCTTTTGTAACAACTAATGGAATGAATGTATGGTATTCTCCTTTAATCTGTTTTTTTTTTTTTTTTTTTTTTTTGT